>NW_009952686.1:518069-527034 GCF_000747805.2 Chaetura pelagica | reverse complement strand
GCCACCAGGGCACATTGCTGGCTCATGCTCATCCTCCTGCCCACCAGGACCCCCAGATCCCTTTCTCCTACCCAGCTCTCCAGCAGGTCAGTCCCCAACCTGTACTGGTACCTGGGGTTGTTCTTCCCCAGATGCAAGACTCTGCACTTGCCCTTGTTGAACTTCATCAGGTTTCTCCCCACCAACTCTCCAGCCTGTCCAGGTCTCCCTGAATGGCAGCACAACCCTCTGGTGTGTCAGCCACTCCTCTCAGTTTTGTGTCATCAGCAAACTTGCTGAGGTCACACTCTGTTCCCTCACCCAGGTCATTGATGAAAATATGGAACAACACCAGTCCCAGTACCGACCCCTGAGGGACTCCACTGGTCACAGACTTCCAACTAGATTCTGTCCCATTGACCACAACTCTCTGACTTCTTCCTTTCAGCCAGCTCTTGATCCATCTCACTACCTGACCATCAGGACCACACTTCCTCAGTTTATCTATGAGGATTCTGTGGGAGACAGTGTCAAATGCTTTACTGAAATCGACATATGCCACATCTACTACCCTACCATAATCTATCCACCTAGTTACTTCCTCATAGTAGCTCTTAATAAGCCCCATGTCCTTGATATGCCTCGAGATAGTGCCAAGAACAAGTTGTTCCATCACCTTTCCAGGGATGGAGGTGAGGCTGACCAGTCTATAGTTACCCAGGTCCTCCTTCTTGCCCTTCTTGTAGACTGGAGTGACATTTGCTATCCTCCAGTCCTCAGGCACCTCACCTGTTGCCCATGACTTACTGAAGATGATGGAGAGTGGCCTAGCAATGACCTCCTCCAGCTCCCTCAGCACCCTTGGATGCATTCCATCCGGACCCATTGATTTATGGATGTCCAGATTACTCAACTGATCCCTAACCCAATCCTCATCTACCATGTCAAACTCCTCCTTTATCTTGAGTTCTTCTAGGTCTTTATGGATCTGAAGCTCCTGGGCAGAGTCTGCAGGAGTAAAGACAGAGGCAAAGAAGGCATTCAGCACCTCTGCCTTCTTTATATCCTCTGTCACCAGGACACCCACCTCATTCAGCAGTGGGCAGTGATTGCCTCTGGTGTTAGTTCTATCTGCAGTGTATTTAAAGAAGCCCTTTCTATTGTCCTTGACCTCCCTACCAAGGTTCAGTTCCAAGGAGGCCTTAGCTTTCCAGATTGCTTCCCTACATCCTCTGACAACAGTCCTATATTCCTCCCAAGTGACTAGCCCCTCCTTCCATGATCTATAGATTTTCTTTTTCCACTTGAGTTTGCCCAGCAGTTCCTTGTTTAACCATGCAGGTCTCCTGGCTCCCTTTCCTGATTTCCTACCCATTGGGACGCTCTGATCCTGAGCTTGCAAGAAGTGGTCCTTGAATGTTGAGCAACTATCTTGAGCCCCTTTACCATCTAGTACCCTGTCCCATGGGACTTCCCTTAACAATTGATGGAAGTTGGCCCTGCGGAAGCCCAGGGTTCTGGTCCTACTAGGACCTAGAGGATCCTGCACTCCACCATCTGATGCTCACTGCAGCCAAGGCTGCCATTGACCATCACTGCTTCAACAAGGCCCTCCTTGTTGGTGAGCACAAGATCCAACAGCTCCTCTCCTAGTGTGTTTGTCCACCATTTGTATCAAGATGTTATCATCAATGCACTGGAGGAACCTCCTAGACTGTGAAAGACTGTGTTCCAGCAGATATCGGGGTAGTTAAAATCCCCCATGAGGACCAAGGCCTGTAGTTGTGAGGCTGCTTTCAGCTGCCTGTAGAAAGCCTCATCAACTCCTTCGTCCTGATCAGGAGGTCTGTAGTAGACCCTCACAACCATATCACCCGTGCCTCCTCATCTGCCCCTGGACAGAATTCCGTACTTTCTAGTCACTCTCTCACATAAAGAGCAACTCCACCACCTTGCCTTGCTGACCTGTCTTTCCTAAAAAGGACAGAGCCATCCGTTACCACATTGCAGTCATGTAAGCTGTCCCACCATGTCTCTGTAATTGCCACCAGATCATAACCCTTAGACTGTATATGCCTAGAGAGAATATATTTCATTCCTTGTGTAGTGTTTTGTTGACTGCTTTTTTCTGTTTGTGTCTCAACAGTTCAGACAGTTTCAAAGAAAGGTGGAATCATCTGTGGGAGAGAAAATAAATGAGGGCTATTTTGTACTAGGGTACTATCTGATATAAGTCCCGTGTCAAAGATAAAGAAAATATGCTGAGAAATCTTAACTGTTTAAAAATTTTGTTCTTTGGCATCTCATAATGACCAGTGTCAGGGACATGGAGACCTTCCATCTGAACAGAAACAGCTCTTTTAATGTGGTACCAGTAGATTAATTTCCAGCAGAAGAATTATATACCTTTTGGTTAGGTTCAGCCAAGTCTCAATATTGGTACCTGAGCACCTAAAACATCAAATACCAGCTTCATATTATCATTAAGGTTGAGAGTTTCAGAGGGTGTATCAGTAAACAGACATATGGACCACAGGACTGAACTCTTCTGCAAGTACTGACATCTCATTTTCCTGTTGTGCTACAAATCTTATATCCCTGACTTAGATAGGGTTGCACACAGATACAGTTGTAGTTTTCCATTTCCATTTTCCAATTTAAGAAAATTTGCACTCCCATTGTACATGTATAGTGTCAGTTGACATTTTCTGGGGTGATTGCTCAATTGATTAAAAAAAAAGAGCTTATTTGCTGCACTAAAATATATTTTCTGATAAACCTTTATGAAAAAGGATTATTTGAGAGGAGAAAGGAATCTGACATTCTGTATGTTTTTTGTAGTTGTAGTTTCAAGAATAAAAAAATATTAAATACTTTAAGCATATTTTTCACTTCAAAATTAGATAAATTTTTTACAGTTTTATTTAAAAGTTAAGAAAATATTATTTCTAAATAAGGAAATAGAACTCTCCTTCTCCCTACACTGATGTGAAATTATGGCTTTAAATACTAGACTATATGGTGTGAAAAATTTTAACACTGTTTGGCAAAAGTCTTGTATTTAAAATTATTGCTTGCTAAACTGAGATAATACCCACTGAAATGTGTTTTGTTTTTTTTCCAGTGGTAACAAAATTGATAAATATTTCATTTAATGTTGTAATTAATGTGAAGGAATACGTATCTCTAATTAACCATGTTTATGTAAGACTGATGAAAGAAATCCTAAAAGAAACAGCAGTGGTTTTGAGACCATGTTTACCTACAGTACTCTTTAAGTAAACAGGTTGAAAATATTTTTATTCCATGGAAACCAGTTTTAATCCTAAATCAGTGTTTACTTTATTGGAACAGAAGGATTAAACTGAATGAACAGGTTTATCAAGATTTGTGCCTACAGAGAGGGCTGCTGAAATTTATCTGCCTAATCCCCTTATCAGTGTTGGGAAAAATTGCCTGAATACCTGGTTTTGAGAAGGCTGTAGCCTGTTCACAGCATGAGGCTTGGCTCAGATACCCCTCTCGCAGGTTCCTGTGTTGAAGATGAGTGTACAAACTGCTCCCTAGTTGAAGCTGGCTAGCACAGACCAACAGCAGTGGTCCCTTCCATAATGCACAGGGCTGTCATCTCTTTGGTGTAGCTGAATCAGGCACCTCAACATAGCAAGTGAAAGAGCCTTTGCCAGTGTCCCAGGAGCCAAGGTCTACGGACAAAGCGTTTAGTTTCCCAGTCCTGAGAGCAGGTTTCACAAGTTAAGATGCATGCCAATCTTCTGTCAAGTTTTGGTATCCATGGCTGAGCTGTCCCATCAAGAACCCGAGAGGGCCACAGACTGAGAACCATTATTTCTCATAGAGGTCCTTTGTGCTGCTGGTAAGGTCACTTGATGATGGGAAGATACTTGTTTCAGTGCACTTTGTTTTGGACTCAGTCATACCTGAGAAAGCGTTGAGACTTTTGCATCAATTCTATAGAAGTGTTTTGCAGGCCACCTGTGTATTAATAAGTTTTGAGAGTTTTTGTGTATTTTAGTTGTAGTTGCAGAATTTGGTTTCTGAAAATAATGCAAGTGTGAGATGTGGTTATTTATTTGCTAAGGGAGTGGAACAGGCTGCCCAAGGAGGTGGTGGAGGCACCATCCCTGGAGATGTTAAAAATAGGGGTAGACGTGGTGTTTCATAAGGTGGTTTACTGCTTAGGGGTTGTAGGGTGGATGGTTGGACTTGTAGGTCTTCATGGTCATTTCCAACCTTGATGATTCTATGATTCTGGGATTCTATTCTACATTTGGATAGAGCAGGTACACCTCAAATGGTTTACCTTATGTTTTTTAAGCATGAACAAAATATACCCATAATTCTTAGTAAATACAAATGATAATGGGAGATGAAGCTGTTAAAGATTACGTAATTATTTTGATAAAAAAATTTTTAGAAGTTTTATTTTCAGTTTAGGGATTTATTTATTTTTTCTGATGCTACACTTCTGCACTTCCATTCTTATGGTCCTCCTTTCATTCTGTATTTGTACTTAATGCAGTACAAATACTTTCATATTAAGCTTGTTCATATTTAATACTATATTTTAAAGAAACCAAAGGCACAAGGGGAAACCCATTACAGATTATAAGTCTTGATGGCATTCTCAGAAAAAAATAAATTTACATCTGTGATTTTCATAGGTAGTTTAGAAATAAAAACAAAAGTCTTCTGTTTACCTCTAAACTTAATTTAGTGTAATAAATTCCTTTTTTTTCTATTGCTTTTTAAAAATGTCAATTTAAATTAAAAAACTCAGTTGCCAAAGATATAGATGACACTGATTTATTTTATTATTGTAGATCATAGTGAGACAGCTAATAGGAATTTAGGGTACACTGCATAATTTCTGTAAAAGAATAAGATGTAAATCATTCAATAAAGGAAAAAACCCGGTAGAAAATCAAACAAATACTTCTTTCACATCCTGAAAACAATACTGTAGGCAGAATTAAATGATGATGTATAGTCAGTGCTGTGCAGAATACCTTTCCACATAGAAGAGTTATACAGAAAAAGCTTAAAACTTCATTCAGGGTTGTGAATTTTAAAAAAAAAAAAAAAATCCTCAATTAATTTTTGAAATCTGGAGGTCTTTGATTTGTTATTTTTCTTATAGCTTGTAATACACATTGTTTTCCAGTTTCTTTTCTTCCCTTTCCTCTTGTTCTCCTTTTCTCCTCTTCCTGTCTGTTTTTGTAATCTTATTCTCATCTTCTGTTGCCAAAACCAGTCAAGTCTGAAAACATTAGAGAGCAGTTAAAAAGAACCCACCAGCCATACTTTATCTATATAAAAGAGAGGTGAGTGGCAGTGTAATAGGCAAGTTTCTTGTTTGGTTGAAGCCATAAAAACAAAAAGTAATATGATTGAAAGTATCTGACATTGAAATACCTATAAAGAGCTGAGTCTCATTGACTTCCTTAACTCTACAGAGATGGAAAGAACTAAATTTTAATTTGTGTTAAACCTTGCATCCCTTATCAGCTGTAAGAACATAAATAGAATAACTAATATACTCCAAAATAAAATTCAGATAGTGAGAATCACTTTGCACTTCAATAAAACAAAACTGACATCAGCTTCATGGTTGGATTTGTTTGTATTAAACCTAGATCTGCCTAGATCTATTCAATACTATTTTTTCTGACTGAAACTATATAAAATATTAAGCACTGCTTAAAAAAAAAAAAAAAAAAGTAGTTCTGAAATGCTGAAAAGATGTTTTTGTAGGAAAAGATCTAGCTTGAGATTGTTCCTGGATTTTTGTTATTTGTTTTATGTTTTCATGTAGCTGTCCACTCAAATACAAATAAAATAATTTTGGATAACCACTTGTGATTTTTGCAAATGAAATCCCTGTAATACCATGCCAGCCAAATCTGATTCCATAGACAGGATTATGATTCTAGATGAACATTGAGGAGTAGATCAGCTCTTTGAAAACAAACTCAGCTTTTCATAAAATAATGCCAAAAAAAAGGGAAGATCTGCTTTCTCAGCACAACAGATTCTAAAATTCTGTTCAGCATTTTCTGTGGTGTCAATGGGTCTTCAAGAAGTCATTACTACATGTAACATATTATAAAACAACTGCTGATTGCTAAAAGAGCAAAATGACACATTCACCTTTGAATGTGGTAGCTAATTAAGCACCAAGGACCAGATTTCAGATTGGATGATACCTTATTAACTAACTACTTTACTAAAAAGTACAAGATGGTTTTGAGAAGTGAGGCAATACCTGAGGATAGTAGAGTCTGGCCTGCAGGAAATTTATTTTAGCTCTAATTTGACTAGCTCTAGTTAAATCTAGCTTAATTTAAATGTTAATCCTCCAAATTCAGGCTTCATTTTCTGAGAGCATTTTAATCTGTAAAGAAGGAGTGATGTTACATTAATTGGAATTTATTTTTTTTTTTTAAATAATATATAAAATTACGTTATCTCAAAGGTGCGAAAAGTATCCTGTGATTTTGTAGTTTGTTGGTTTGTATTTTGTTTGTGTTTTGTTTTTTTTTAGCATAGAACAGTGTCTAAAAGACCTGCAGTCAGAAGTGAATGAAATACGTACTGATGAAATACTACACAGCACAACCGACTGCCTCCAGTGGCTAAGCAACTGCAATTTTAGTTCTCTCAGACCTTCATCTACAAACCATGGAGAGCTGATGGAGTTCCTCAGGACCCTGGTAAAAACTGTTGACTAAAGACTTAAATGTTTGATAACACTGGTTATACGATGGGGGTGGGGGGAGGGGGTGTCTCTGTTTTTTTAGAGGTTAATTAGTTTTCTCATTTCAATCCTCACTGCACTGAGGATGGGTCAGAAACTTTACTGTAAGGCTTATTACTGTTTCTGTGTGCAAAGCAGGTGGTTATGTTTCCTTTTGATTTTGCCTTAAATAGACAGACTTGGGATAAAAGCTTTTCACCATACTATCATACGTTCAGGACTGCTAGGGCTGTTTTATAAACATACGTTGGTAAAAAGCATCTGAACTCATTGTCTGCACCAAGGCTGAAACTGTCACTGCTTGTATGAGTTTAACTTATTTAATACAGACTGTTGCCCTTTGTGCATTATTTAAGCATTAACTTCCTATCTACTTTTTCCTCATTAGAAACATGGGAGTTGCATCCATTGTCCTAGCAAGCTGTACAACTGGACATAACCAGAAATTTCACTTCAGTGAAAAAATTCTATCCTTTGAGGAGGCATTTTCCTCCAAAATTTTTATTAAGAGTCACCCTTAGGCTGTAGATGTGGAAATGGAAGTCTGGAAATTTGAACTGGCTAGAGGAGTAAAGGTTGATATCTCAGTAAATGAAAGCCTGCAAGGTTTTATATGAACTATGTTTATGTTGGTTTATATGATGTATGTATGTATGAATGTCAAAACAAATGAACAGTATCCAGTGGATTGTTCTTTTTCATTTCCAAGTCATGGTTTAGTTGTAGGACATAAACACCTTTAGGCTAAGATTGGGTGTGTTGGCAGAGGAAGCTGCTGTGGAGAAGTGGAGGATTTTCTCCTTTGGGACTACCTCCTGGCTAGAGCTCAAGCTCCTTGGAACTAGATGATCTTTACGGTCCCTCCCAACCCAAACCATTCTATGATTCCTCCAATCATCTGTCTTTTAAAACTGGTTGTTGGTCTTTCATTCACCCCTGAATCCACGGGGTACTGGGCTGTGTCAAATCTGGATTTAATCTCTAGAAGCACTAGATCTTTAGTGTTCATAGTGAATAAGTCATTTTGTTCCCTATCACTGGTAATCAGTATGAATGTCACTGTTCGTGACCCTCCTCAAAGGTGTCAGACACTGCCACGTGTCATGCTTGATCTACATAAAATGAGACAATCACCGAAAATGCTGGGTTATTAAGTCTATTGTTATTCCTCTTAGTCCAGTCAAATCCCTACTTACCCCCCCTCAGCACCTGGCAAGGCAGTGATGACTGGCTGATGTCCATTCCCTGCTTTCTTCCTTCTCCAAGGTCTCTTCAAAGCATATACCTGAACACCAGGTGGCGGCATTTGTTTGGAAAACACCAAAATGTCTCCATCTCTGGGATATTTAGGGTGTATCTCACACAAAAGTGTGTCTTCTAGCTCTTCATCTTCCAAGGAACTTACTGACTGTGTGGCAGTCTGGCTGTGGGCTGTAGAGTCCAGTTAAGCCCTGAGAATGTCTCAGTGGCAGGCTGCTGGACAGACAGCAAAGTGTAAGAAGCCTTTAAGTCTCCGTTCTGCAGAGCTAATGAGGAAAATATCTGTAGAGCTCAGCAACTTGGACATCACTGTTTCCAGGCTCATGGCTTCTTAGATGACCCAGCCTGTTGTGTAGATGAGGCTACAGATGAAAAGTGTATACGAATTAGCATAGACAACCCATCTGTAAGAACTTACACTGTAGATAATCTTTAGCTCCATAAACAAGTTTGCAGGAAACTCTTTTCAATAATATTCAGCATTAATGAGATTATTATGGTCTGACCTTTCTTAAATGTTTATCTCCATCCATTGAACTAATTACTTAGTTGACTTAATTTCTCACCTGCAAGCTTTTAATTAAGTATCATATACTAAAACTTCAATGTTAAACTTCCTTCTACTTAAAGACAATATCCCTTCTCATTGTTATCCCTTATTATGGGTGTTTGTTTTGTTAGGGATATAGTTTATCTTCTAAGCTGCTGGAACAATTGAAATAATAGTGCACAGTTCTGTATGTGCTTTGGCTGAGGTGCTGTATCTAGGTTTATTGTTAGCATGGGATTCTCATGCCTTTGTGAGCTCTCATGGGAACACTGAGAGGTTCTTCATGAAGCCTGGAGATGTTAATTATGTGAAATTCCATCATTCTGTGTACTGTTTTGCATTTCTAAACATCTAAAAGCTGAGTATGTACATGAACACATCTTAATTAAATGCTGATCCTG
>NW_009952686.1:470624-517992 GCF_000747805.2 Chaetura pelagica | reverse complement strand
TGCTGAACTTATGACAAAATCTTTTTTTAACAAAATCTTCATATTTTTATAGTTGTTTATTGAGGCTGTAGTAGGTAGTAGTCCAGCTGGTAGGCTGAAGATGTTTTCCTATATATTACTGTCACTAATTTCCGTGCTCATAAGAGAACTTTTCATGCTTCTCTAAAACCTCTGGATACTAATTTGGATCTTTTTCTCTTGAATAGTTTTGGCATCGTCTTTTGAAGTATTTTTGCAGTTTAATTTTAAAATAGAAAAGCCTATGTCAATAAAGGCAATGTTCAAAGGAACTTGATGTTACTGTGTTTTCAGAGCTTCAAAGTTCACTTCAGGGGCTCCTTTCCTGAGTAACACTGTCTTAAGATGGCATCTGCAAGCTTCCTATTTTTGATGCTTTAGTTTAAGTTGCAAAGGGCTTTAAACAATACTTGGATTCTTATTGGCCTTCATGAATAAAAATGTTTCTGCTTAACCTTAAAAAACACGAGTGGGAATTTGTTTGGAAAATGTTTTGGATTTATCATCCAAAGGCATCAGAGTTACATTCACTGTTTGGAGAGCTTCTCTTGCTTTGTTCAGTTCAGAATATAGTATTGAGCATGACTGATTAAAAAGTCAACCTTTAAACTCCAGAATTCTGTCTGTGGTGCTTTGACTCTTCAACACAGTCGTTAGTGGTTAGAGTTTCAATTTACACACTGAGACACATCCTCTTTGGGACCACAAAACTTCATAGAATACTTCAGTAGATAACAAAATAAAATCAGCCTCATGTATATGCATATTGATATGTATAATTTAGATTTTAACTAGTTATACATATTTCTGTCACATACATATGCTAATATAGGATGATATTTGACTGATAATATCTATTATTTTTCTGTCTTCCACATGTGTTTCCTGCTTGTCAGTGAAACAAATTAATAGGAAGCATTCTGAAATAAAGATGTAAACCAGAAGAAAAATAGCTAGACTATGATTTTGAAGAGTTTCTTTTTTGGGTAGGCAACCATGTTCTCTGTCTTTTCTTCACAGTTTGCTAGTGTGGTGCAAGTCTTTTATTTGGAACCCTCCAGAACCCCATGGAACCTTCCAGAGTCAAGGGCAATAAGAAAGTTAAACTCTTTTTTTCTCTCCCATAAGAGTGCAACAGTTTTGAATCATGCTGAACAAAAAATAGGAGCTCTGATACTGAATATTTTCGTGACTCAAAAACATGAGGGTGAAGAAAAAAAAATCCCACTGAAGTTTTTGTTCTAAATTTTGTCTTTTTAATATTTTAATAAATCATCTGTTTAGAAAAGTTTGCTACAGTTGAGAAATTTCTCATTTTGTATTTGGAAATTGTCACAAGCCAATGCCAGGGGGGCTGTTGGCCTATGTGGGAAGACCATATTCAAATTTGATTCGTGTCTCTCTCTTTCAAAATAGAAATAAAATTACTCATTTCCTCAAATACTGTAGGTTAAATAAATCAGCAGTTCTGAAGGTGGAAGGTTACCAACACTTGCTTTATCATCCTTGCTTTAGTATGTATTGTAGCTGAGACACCCAGGTAAAGGACATGAGTGGGAAGAACTGCCCTTTTGTGAGTTGCCACCACACTTTTCTGTGTTGCAGAGAAGCAATAGGAGGTGGAGGAGCAAGTGAGGGGGCTTCTAGATCCTGCTCCACCCAACCACCTTGGATCCTGAAACCCAGAAATCCAAGAGTACCACCAATTTAACTCAGTTTTCTTGTGACTGTGATGGGGAAATCTGTAATTAGCTCTAGTGCAGCTGAAGGGTGGAGAGCAGGTCTTCACAAATAAAATGTTATGGGACTGAGGACTGTGGCCAAAGCCAGCCTGCAGTAGGAAAAATGTTAAGAATGGGGAAATGTGTTTGTAACATGCAAGTGATTTTTGTCAGAGAGGAAGGAGATTTTGGTGTCCCGTGAGCGTGGGACTTTGGAGTTTTGTTCTACTCAGGTATTGGACACTCCTTCTTCATGCAAATGATTTGTCTCGTAGACATGTAGGAAAGCTGCTGAGTTCTGATTAAATTTGTATAATTCTGGGCCAAGTAGGAAACCTTGAAATGTGACAAGAGGACCTGCTGTTTGCAGCATGGCCTCAAAGCAGCTCTAAGGTCAGAGATCCTGGCCCTGGACCAAGAATGGAGCTCTCCAGGTTCTAGTGAAGTAGGAACAGCACGTGCACCCATGTGGTTCCACCTGCTCTCTTAACTGGCCTCCTTCTCCAACACAGACAGCTGAGAGGTATTTAGAGGTCACTTCATTGTTAATGTATCAGTCTGCATCTTGGTTTGACAGGTTACACAGCTTCATATTCTTCTGCCCTGTGTGATCTAAGCAGGTTCAATTCTTAACATGTTTTCAATTTTAGTTCTTTCAGGGGGTCCTGAGAAGATTATTTTATCTTTAAAATGCCCTTTTTGATGGTTGGATGCTGAGGCAAAACACAGAAAACAGCAATGTTTCATTTTATAAATTACTGTCTTGGGTTTATTAGCAAAACCTGTCATTATCTGAGTAAACCTTGAGTAATTTTTCATACAATTTTCTTTCAAAGATGACTGTATGTGGACCACAACAAACAGGCTGCCAAGGCCTACCTAATGAGCTTCACAAAGCTTTCTTTTGAATTGTGCATTACAATTGATTGAGAAAAGTGATTGAGGATGTAAGAAAGCTGGGAAGAAGAATGTGTGATATTGGAGCAGGTAGACAAGGAGATGAATTGGTGCATAAATCCATGGGAAAACAGGCTTTACTGTTTCTGGTTTTTTATACAGTAATTTATTTGAGTCTCTTATTTGCTGGTAGGAAACTATCAGTTCTCTAGCATAAAGCTGTTCACCTAATGAATCAGAATTAACAAAACGTTTCTAAAATACTGTTTGATTTATCTTTGTTAGCAAAGCTTGCTGAAGAATGAGCAGAATCAAGAGGAAATGATACTTCACTTCCTTCTGGATCTCTCTAGTCAGTGTGGTGTCTCGTTTCCCTGTACTCCCAGTGGGATGTCCTTTGAGCTAACATCTTCCCTTCATGCTGTTGAGGATGATTCCACTATGGATGTGAAATCTCTCTGGGATGATGTGAGACTGCACCTTCGACGATTTTTAGTAAATAGGCTGCAAAGCCAAGGAGATACGAACACTAATGCTTTGCAACAAAAAATGGAGTTTAAAACCCAGTGCATACAGCAACTTTTGTTTCTTTATCCTGAGTCAGAAGTCTTAGCAAAGTATCAAAATATGCAGAATAAATTTGTCAGTGAACTTCTACAGAACTGTATTTTGTCTAGTTCTGGTGAAACAAATTTTGATAAGGTGGTTCATGGTTACCAAAGTTCCATACCCAGACTGTGCACAATGATAAAAGAGGATTTGTGTCTACTAAGTGGAACTATTGATCCTTCTTCATCACTGAAGTTTATTAATGAATCTTATCTGGACACCATCACTGAAGAAATGACAGTTCTTCTTGAAAGACTTTGTGAGCTGCAGTTCAAAGAAAATGCTTTACATGTCGTTAAGGCAAACAAGATTTCGAAGAAGCATAGAGGAGCTGTTCATGTCATGGGTTAGTAGCCTTATTTTATCTTTATTGAAGTTAGGTGTTATTTTAATTATACCTCTTAAAATTTTTTTCAGTATACTTGATTATTTCCTATGAAGAGGGAGGCCTGAGATAATTAATTAAAAGTTTTATGTTTTAACCATATTACTGCAGTTGAATCGTAAACTGTGTCAGAACTGTGATGAAAAAGGTTTTAAAGTAAGGGAGAGTATCTTATGTTATAAACATACATAGAAACTCCATCATAATTCACTGACTAATATTGTCATGTTATAGTATTTTTTTCTTCTTTTAGTCTAACTTGTTCCAACTACTGAAATATGTAATAGACTAAGAACTATTCACTCCAGATTTAAAAAACCCCACAAACTCTTCAGTCTTCTTCCCTCACTTTTTTTGCATTCTCAGAAGTTTAAGGGAGGTTACAGGTAAGTCCATGTAATAATGTGAGCATGAAATAGACACAGATTCACACATCAGAGCTGGCCCAAAAGATTACTGTGCATAATCTAGTTCTAAGACAAGAAGAAAAATAAAAAGATTACATTTTCTAGTCTTGTGAAAGTGGAGTGAGTTGGAATTAATGCTACCTGCTCATTTCTTCTTGTTCTAAGGAATTTAAGGCAGGAAGGGAATCTGTTATAGATGTAAGGTTTTCTGTACTTTCTTTTATAGTTGGTGAGTCTGACATGCTAATTTCCAAATGGAAGAGTCATAGCTTTAGGAAAAAAATCCTAAAGAATGGAAACTTTCATAATTGCCTGATTATATGTAATTACTTGTTCAATGCTGAGTTTTCAGCACTCCTCCATGCAAGAGCTGTTTGTTTAGAACATAGCCTTCCATAAAGGTGAAGCACTTTGCAGGCAGAAAATATTAGAAGTTTAGGATCATGTGAAAAGTACAGAAACAGAAGGTAGATCTTCAGGTTGTATAACACACACACAAAGTGAGTGAGGTGATGATTTGCCAGGCCTATGCTGAAGGAAATTATACTCTGGTGGGTTTTAAATCAATATGCATGTTAATGTCAGTCAACTAGAAATTCCACTGGAGGAAATGCAGAAATAATTTTTCAACAGGAGCTGAAATATGGGGGAGTATGTGGAACACATGAAAGATGATAAAAGGGAAAAGGCATGCAGACAAATAATGTGAAAGCATGAAGAGTTCAACGTAAAACTGATAGTGGGATGGAGTATTGGTGGGAAACAAGAGGAAGTAGTGTCAGAGTAATGTTGAGTTATGAAAGAAATTACAAAAAAATATATCTTTGAGGTACACAGTGAGATGGGAGTCAGTGAAAGGATTCACTGAGAAAAAAGGACTGGTAGTGACTGTGAAGTTTGTAACTAAATTTTTCTTTCAATCTCAAAACTGCTCAGAAAGATGGGGGATTTCAGTTTTCTCCATTTTACATCTCAGACATGAAGATTAAAGAGACCATAAGGGTGGCTCTATAAAAAAACCCACATATCACTGCTTCTAAATTACAAGAAGGAGGAGGCTAGCAGTTCCTCTGCTTAAATTTTCTTTGCCACAAGGTGTGTTTTTACATCCTTTTGTTTCAGCACATCTATCAGGGCAGATTTTCTGTGCACAGTTCTATTGTAAATTCAAAAGAGCAGGGGAAAATGAACATACACGGAGTAAATCACGGGGCCTGCTTGAAACTTCTGAAACATTTGCTGCAATTAATTTAAAAAATAAATATCTGTATTTCATAAATCCCCCAGAAGATTTTTATTTTGATTCAAAGTGTATTAAAGGTCAGATTTGCAGGCACAGCAGCTGTCGCCTCAGCACCCATAAAATGTGTTTAGAAGTGGTGTTTGTTAATATAATTTAATCCTCAAAATTACTTTCTTCACAGTGGCTGTCACGCTCATGTCTTCATCTCTTCACTATATAGTACTTCATGTTATTTTACTTCAAGAGGTTGGTGTGGGGGTCTCAGTAGTTTTCTGCAGAATCAGACTGTTGTAGATGATCTCTGGTTATACACTGGAGGCAGCCAAATAATAAAGCTGCAATAGTGAAGTCAGCAGGTTAGAACAAAATAAGAAGTCAGAACTGTGAAGGTACAGAGGATTTTTAATTTTATTTTTTTTCATGTTTCGTGCATGTCATAACCTAGTTTTGGCATTATTAATCAACACACAAAAAAAAAATTACCGTTTTATCCTTAACAAAACAATTATCATTATTTAATTGTTACTTGTATGTGAGCTCATATGTGAAGACTTGTTTCTGGCAAGAGGTTTCTCTCTTCTAAATGTTTGAATATACTGCATTTGCACCACAGTAACTCAGAAAAAGACACGTTTTGTTTGGAACTAAAGTGATTACAAGGTAGTTCACACTGAAATAACTATTCTAGATGAAAGTTTTACAGAATAACTAATTCGGGAGGTTTATAATGGTAGACAATGGTAGACTTCGTGTCAAGTGGCTTTTCCTGCTTCGAACTCTTACTAAATTGTGATACCTTTGTTGCCCTCCCACAGTTGAGAGTGGAAGTCTGTATTTATATGTATGTTCAGTGAAAAGACAGCCTTAGTATTTTGCCTTGAAAGTGATACCCAGTTTGCTGAGTATCAAAAAAAGCCCTCTGGAGTATGGAGGGAGGGGGGGGAAGGGAGGGACATAGAGTTCCTTAGCTGAAAGACATCTATACCAATGTGTTTCTTATTTTTTTATGAGTGTTGCCTAGCTCTCTGGGAACCACCAAAGCAGCACATTTCAGAACAGCAAAATGATTTAATCTAGGGCATTCCATTGGGACTCTTATCCCAGAGGTGAGGAAAGGGTTTGTATTTACTTAGTCTGCCCTCAGGGAAATTCACTTTTGCGTTTGTTGGTTTGCTGGGGTTTTTTTGTTTTTCTTAAGAACTGCTGTAATTGATCATTCTGTATAGGAGAGGAAAAAAACCAGAAAATAATGAAGTAATGCTAAAACCTCAGAAAACTTTATATAGATAACCTACTTCTGTCAGGAAAATATAGATGGTCCGTAACAAGTTTTAACAGAGTTAAAAATCTTTAAAATCATAGAATCATAGAATCTTAGGGGCTGGAAGGGACCTCGAGAGATCATCTAGTCCAACCCCCCTGCCAGAGCAGGGTCACCTAGAGTACATCACACAGGAACTCATCCAGGTGGGTTTTGAATGTCTCCAGTGAGGGAGACTCCACAACCTCCCTGGGCAGTCTGTTCCAGTGCTCTGTCACTCTCACAGTAAAAAAATTTTTTCGGATATTCACCTTGAACTTCCTATGCTCCAATTTACACCCATTACCCCTTGTCCTATCACTGGTCATCACTGAGAAAAGCCTAACTCCGTCCCCCTGACACTCACCCCTTACATATTTGTAAACATTGATGAGGTCACCCCTCAGTCTCCTTTTCTCCAAGCTAAAGAGACCCAGCTCCCTCAGCCTTTCCTCATAAGGGAGATGTTCCACTCCCCTAATCATCTTCGTAGCTCTGCGCTGGACTCTTTCGAGCAGTTCCCTGTCCTTTTTGAACTGAGGGGCCCAGAACTGGACACAATACTCCAGATGTGGCCTCACCAATGCAGAATAGAGGGGGAGGAGAACCTCTCTTGACCTACTAACCACACCCTTTCTAATGCACCCCAGGATGCCATTGGCCTTCTTGGCCACAAGGGCACATTGCTGGCTCATGGTCATCCTCCTGTCTACCAGGACCCCCAGGTCTCTTTCACCTACACTACTCTCCAGCAGTTCAGCCCCCAACCTGTACTGGTACATGGGGTTGTTCTTCCCCAAATGTAAAACTCTGCACTTCCCCTTGTTGAATTTCATCATGTTTCTCCCCGCCCAATTCTCCAACCTATCTAAGTCTCTCTGAATGGCAGCACAGCCTTCTGGTGTGTCAGCCACTCCTCCCAGCTTAGTGTCATCAGCAAACTTGCTGAGGGTACATTCTATACCCTCATCCAGGTCGTTGATGAAGATGTTGAACAACACCGGTCCCAGTACCGACCCCTGTGGGACTCCACTAGTCACACACCTCCAACCAGATTCTGCCCCATTGACTACAACTCTCTGACTCCTTCCTTTCAATAAAATAGCTGATATATAGCAATCTAGTTGTGATCTAAGTAATTAACATTTTTGTTTTCATATTGTATTAGAGCAGTTAGGTACTGTAATGAGATTTTATCCATTTATCAAGATTGAGGATGAGCATGATTTGAGAGAGAAGCTGGCAAAATGGTACACGAAGAGAGGCAAATTCTTTATACCTTGGTGTCTTTTGATTGCCAACCGTAGTGGAGGCAAGTGGTTTCATGTTCTAACTTGATCCTCTTCCCAGTGGAATCAGTGACTCTTATTATTTTTAACAATGCAGGATTCAGACATTAATATTTGGGATTTGATATTGTCATAGGTTTTTATCGAGTGTATTCTCAACACATCATGGATGTTACCAGTCTGCTAAAGTAATATCTGAGGAGTGTTTCCAAATCCCCACCCCCAAAAAAATGTTTTTGATGGAATTTTGTAAGATGTTGTTTCAGCCTTTCTAGCTTATTAATCGTATGTCTTTCACAAGTTTATGTAATGTTACAGTATTTTAGAAAATACTATGAAAGTTACATATCTGTTAGCATGCTTAGCATGAAAAGAATCATGCAGACAGCTGGTTTTCAGCTCATCGTGATTTTTTGCCTCAATTTCCAATGTGATATTTCTCAGAAATTATTTACAGTGCATCTGTCAAATGTGGATTTTACTTCTACCTTTTGAACAGTTCCCTGTTGCTGTGTTTACAAAAATGTTAAGCTAGTTTGATCAGGCATTCTTAACCTTCATCTTAATCCTTCATCTCTTTTAAATGAAGAAACAGCTACTCCTTCAAGTGATAAGACAACAGCCAAAGAAACTCAAAAGCCGTGAAATTTTACTCATTTTATGTACTGGTGGAAGGTTTTCTTTGCCTTTATTTATATAATTTATATATATATATTGAGAGAGTGTAAATACATGCATAGAGTGATTAGCCTATGGTTAAATCTTAATAGATACTAGAGCTTTGAGTTATTTTTTGGTGACATATTCAAATTAATTGGCTTGAATGTTACTCTCATTTAGTCACGAATTTGCCAGAGACCCTTAAATATGTTCTCAAATCTAACAGCATTTGCCAATAAAATGTATTTTAGTATATTTATGTAATGGATAACATTAAAAATCTTAAATTAAATTTGTTTTTGAAATCTGAAGCAATACCGTAGAGTGCTCATCAAAATAAGTAGCTGATTATTTTTAATAAAATACTATTGCAAAGTGGAGGTAGACTGAAGTGATGCAGATTTGGCTAAGTACATTTTTACCTAAAAATTAAATCACTTTCATTGATGTATTTTAATATTCCTGTTACAAACTTTTGCCCCTATATACTATGCACAGACTTGTGTGTCCAGGAGGCTTCTTTCCACTTTTCTTTCTCCTGGATATGACCAACTTCCATTCTATTCTAATGAAAACATTCTGATGAAAAACGGTGATTTGAAGTATTTTTAATTTATTACATTTAAATATTAATGAGTTCCTAAGGAATAGGCTGTGTTCATGGAACACCTAATGTGAATATGGAATACCATCTAAACTTGAATAGAGGGAGCTACATTTATGCAGTGGGGTTGAGGGAAAAAAAAGAAATAGGCTTTGGAGTGCCTTGTTGAAATGAACCATAGAATCTGGTTTGGGTTGGAAGGGACCTCAAAAATCATCTCGTTCCAACCCCCTGCATGGGCAGGGACACCTCCCACCATTCCAGGCTGCTCCAAGCCCCATCCAACCTGCCCTTCAACACCCCCAGGGATGGGGCAGCCACAGCTTCCCTGGGCAACCTGGGCCAGGCTCTCACTGCCCTCACAGTGAAGAATTTCTTCTTAATGTCACACCTAAATCTTCCCTTTTCCAGCTTAAAACCATTACCCCTCATCACAACACACCTGTCCTGGTGTGAGTTAAACCATGACAACACCCTGGTAAAACGTTCCTCTCCAGCTTTCCAGTAGCCCCTTCAGGCACTGAAAGGCCACTACATGTTCTCCTTGGAGCCTTCTCTTTTCCAGGCTGAAGAGAGCAGACATTAAATTAAAGAAAATCTATTTTGAAGTCGCTTATCCTAATGAATTCCCAGCAATTTGCTTTCTAGCTAACTTGAAATATGAGGGTTGGGTTCTTTTTGCATATTTGACTTAAAATTGACTTCTCCTCTAAATAAATGTACACATGGTTTTGTTTCCCTTAGTTCATAATTTCCTCCCTTATTTCAAAAGAACCTTAATTTTCAAAGTTGCCTTTATCATTGAATTTATTTTAAATTCTGTCAGTTTGTGATCTCTTGACCCATAATTATTGCCTACAACCAATTTTTTATCATCTTTGTTGTATGTGTTAAAAATATGCCTAAAAAATCTGGTTTAGTGTCTGTGTGATGAAAAAAAGTCCCAGTTATCAATATCTGGCAATAACTAGGACTCAATAATTTTAGCATTTCATACATGTAGCTGGAAATTAAATTATTCCAGGCTTGGTTTCATGGAATTAATATATATATGTGTTTTCACCTTTTTTGAGATTTTTGTCCAGATTGCAGTCTATAGCAGATGATTTGCAATGTGTATGTTGTGGTTCCAATTGCTTGTCCATTGTGGAAATCTGAATTTTTAGAAGTATTAGGAGGAAGGGGGAAAGTGTCTCAGTCACTTGGTTTACTGTGTTGTGTCATAGAAAGTCCTGTTTTATCTTTCTGAAGGTCTGGTGAAACAGGCTAATTTCAAGTGGCCCATAGGGCTTACAGATCATAATATCCAGTATCACAGCCTGCCTCAGCAGTTCAAGTTCATTATATTGCCCAGTACCTTGCTGTAATATTAGTTTTCACTTCTGTCTATAGTGTGTTTTGAAGGACCAAATGTTTTAGAAATATGAAATTGTAGAGCTTAGTTTTAGAGATTTATTTAAAGATTTTTCCATTGAATTGAGATTTTAATATTTTAAATATTTGAAGACCTACACACCTATTGCAATAATGGTAAGAAAAATTAGTTTTTCACCCTCCTTGCTTCCTTTTATCTCCTCCTTCTCTTCTTCCTTACCCTGGTAGGCCCACAATGACCTGCTCAGCCTTTCTTTTGTTTCTGCACAACAGCAACAGCTGATAACTATTATATACCTGCCTGCTTGGCATCTCCTCCCTTCTCCCAGTCACTCTGCAGAGTGCCTGGTTTCATTCTCTATAGGACAATGTCTGTATAAAACAAGATATGGGACAGTTGCTGCATATAATGACACCTGTATGCAAATGGGATTGGCAGCTTCTGACTCCTTGAGCTGCACTGCATGTGGAGATCTCTGTATCTTACACAGATGGAGTGAAAAATCCTTCATTTTCCATTTATGAAAGATGGGGAAGGAACATGTATCAAGTAAAACCGCAGCACTTCTCTCTTGTGCCAATGCAACCCTCACAGAAAACATGGGGACACCAGTGAAAATTACATGGGTACTACACGTGGAATGGGTAAAAATGCGCAGATGTCATCAGATTTTTTAGTTTATCAGTAATAGAGATCCCTAATTTTTTATTATGAGCCAATCAAGATTTAAATATTAAGTAGGGGTAATGGAGTAAGCAGCATTGGTGGGGATTTTTAAGAGGAAGTTAAAATCTAAAACCAGTGGACATAAAGATGTGATGCAGATTTTTGCAATTGTCTTTGTTCCTTGGGAAGACTGTAAAATTTTGACAGCCAGAACAAGATCCCATTACTCAAGGGAAACAAAATAAATGTCTTTGCATTTAATATAGGAAATAATATGTTTCATAGCCTCTTTGTCACATATTACTTATTTGTTATCCTTTCAAGTGTTGTATTTGATTTCTACTGCACAATTATATTAAATGGAAATATGAGGAGAAAATAAAACCATCTGTTTGAACATACAGAGCTGAAGTTTTAATAAAGAAGAGATACTCTTTTAAAGGCCAGATGAACATAATACCCTAGGACCACAAATGTGTTTCTAGTGGGAGAATGACATTTTCGTAAATATTACAAAAGCATTAAGCTTGTTACTTTTTAAGCTTATAGTAGGGGGTAAGATAACAGTATCTAAGTTACTGAAATGTCAATTGAACTGACAGAATTTCAAAGTTGGTAGCATGCCTGAATACCTTCCTTCTTTTTAGAGCAGTTTCTTGGAATTACTTATTAAGCCCATATGAAGACAGACAGTGAATTCTCATTATTGATTCCTTGTCACATTAAAAATATGCTCATTCCAGAATTGTATTATCATGTTGTTTATTTAATAAGTAAAATTTAACTTTACTTTTATTATATATAATTAATTATATATTTTATATATGTATTTTTAAACATTACATTCTTGATGTTCTTTTGGGTTATATTTTTTAGACTATTAGTTCTTCCACTTCGCCTTTTCCAAAAGGAACTCAAATCAGTTTTATGAGTTCTGTAGATGTTGAAAGGGACATTAATTTCATTCTTGGAGTTTTGGGTTTTTTGCTTTAAAATAGTCCACAATTAGCAAACTCCAGCTACTTATCTTCTTTTTTGCTCTCTCAGCACACCTGCATGTTCTTCCTCAGCGTGAATAGAGCGTTTAACTCACTATGCCCTCTAATTATTGCATTCTCCTCCCAAGTTTAAAAGATGAAAGTGATTTACTCTCCAGTCTGATACTTGGTGAGTCGTCAGAGGTCAATTCTGGATTTATATACTGTAGCATTCTGTTTAATAATAAAAGGGACAAAATCTGAGCAAGAATTACTAGCGTGAGCTTTCTTACTTCAGAATATGTGCTTGTATGAAGAAAAGTATATAGAGCTATAACAGATAGGAGGAGACTTCAAAAATGTGTTTTAGATAGGCTCCTGCAGTATTGATGAACAAAAAAGTTGTTACAAGGGTCTTTTCAATATATGCATCTACCATAATCTAATCAGGAGATAATTAGATGGTCCTGGTTGTAACTTCTGTCAAGAACCGAGAATGACTTATGTTACAAAATGTGGGTTCAGAGGGCAAATTTACCTTTAAAAGGGCAAAATTATTTTAGCCACAAGAATTTGTTTTCAAAATAATTGTATGTGTTTAAATAGGGGATATGCCACATTCACAAGATGGATGTCATATGCCAAGTTAGAGCATGAATCTCCCTTTCACTGTGCCTTTGGCTTAGAAAGTTAAAAAAATCTCAATCTTCAATCAAGAAGTATATTGAAATTCTGTCAGTTCAATTGACATTTCAGTAGCTTAGGTACTGTATCTTCAGAATTTTTGAAAACAAGGCTTTCAGTCCTTCTGTAAGACTTTTAACTACACTTGCTGAATATAGCAAGGCAATTAAGATAATCCTGGCTGTCTGAAGAGAATAAAGGTGGTTATAAGCCAGACCAAGTTTTTTGTCAGTTTGGGCTCTGGAGAATTTTGCTGCCCCTGAACATTGCACCTAGTCTGGAACTGGATCAGTTACTGGTCTCAGACTTTCAAGAAGAGCTTTTTCCTCAGTAGCTTCATGCACTTATCAATGTCTGGTTAAAACCCAAATATTTGTATAGGAGTAGAAGGGATGGTGCACAGGTTTGCTGTTCAGGTGCTGGGAAAGTCCAGCAGTTTCTGTAACACAAAAATTGGGTGTTCTGGTAAAGTACTATCTGGTATCTATGGAGAGGTGTTTGAACAGTCTGGTCTCCTCTCAGTGAGTAGGAACCTGTGTGTGTTCATTTGGGTTGATGTATGATTGATCCTTCATTTGTGTTCTAGCCTTTCTACAAAATATTTGTTACAAGGTGAATTTACGAACTTACTGCTGTATGAGTTTTTAGATGGTGGTGTCTGCCCTTTTTTCTGTATACCAAGATGTCTGCTTTTATGTTCCTTGTAAAAGTAATTACGAGAACTTGGTGCTGACTTTGCTTAACTTGGATTTTGAAATATAAAAAGGTAGGAAGCGGAAATACGAGTATTGACTCCAGCTTTATAAGTATTTTTTTGAGTGTTTTCTCTTACTAGAACAAAAGCTGTCACTATCTGCCTCTGTTATATCATGGAAATTCCAAGGAGTAGTAGAAGCAAAACTGACAGAGGCACTTTAATCTATTATTTAAGGAAATACATAATATCATGCATAGACTGCACAAAGAGATGATGAACACTTGATAGAAATTCCTGATTTGTTCAAAGTTCCTAACAATCTAATTTTAATAGAGTGTGTCTGATGTAATGGACCAATCTATGAGACACCCAACCGTTCACTGTGAATGTAAATGGAGAAGACTGAAATGAAGCTATCAGACTTTTTTTTTGTTTTTCTTATATTTGCAGATGTTAAAGAAATTGAAATCGGATTAAAATAAATAAGTTAATTAGTATATTTTCAAATACAGTTTACAATTGTATTTTATCAGCCGAGTGCTTCAAATGGTTTACAGGGAAACATATGCAAGTCTTATCAAAGTTAGGATTCAGAAGAAAGTTTGACAGACCAGCCAGTGCTTAATTTCTCCTTCAGCAAAGGCTGAAGATCAACTGCGTAGAGTTCTTCAGGGACACCTCCCTTTCAAAGAGGTGCTGTCTGCAGTTTGCTACAAGCTCCCTCAGTTTCATGCTTTCTGCAAACACCCTGGTGTTTTCTCTGCATGTGTCTGAAGGCTTCAGGGAGTGCAATGATGCCCACAGTGTAGACAAAAAAACTTCACAAAATGGACGTGGAATTGTTAAGGCCAGAATATGGTTTCAGTGCTACTGAGAAGTATTACAGAGTAGCATTTTGTGATAGGATAATTCTTGCAGTTTTCTGAAGAGTTTTGTTTGTTTATAGTCACTGCTTCAGAAAAAGTTGTCAGTTAGAGAAGAGCACCAAGAAAAAAACTCCATAAACTCTAGAAACAACTGCAAATACATTCTCTCTTGAAGTTTTCCCATTATTTTAATTAAGGGAAGTTTAAAGAATGTCTGCTGTTTCATTTGTAAGATAATTATTAAAAATTGATCAGATACCAGCTGCTAAATTCCTTAAATGGACCCATCATTAATTAGTTTTAATTCAGAGACCAATTAATTTGTTTATATTTGAATTCTTTAAAGTGTAATTGTATACCAGAAAATGCACTATATAGTCAGAATGTCAGATGCATCTGTTTTTAATTATTAAGGAGCAGGTTGAGTCTCTAGTTTCAAAGCAAGCTGAGATAGGTATCTGTGAAAAACGTCGTCTTATTAAACATTAGTAGCTCTTGAGGAAGTCTCTGTAATTTGTTCAACAGAGTTTTAAGTAGCTGTATGCTGTCACGGAGTCAAACTGGTGAGATGATTTCCTCAAGATTACAGCAGAAATTGGATGTCAGAGCGTGGTCAGATGTTCTTGCTCCCCAGCCTGTGTTTCCAGCACTGGTCTATCCTGTCTTCAGGTGGTCGGTGAACATGATTTCAAGTAAAGATTTCGTTTTGACAGACCTACACGCTCAGTGTTAATGAAGGATTTAGCAGAAGTCTAACAACCTGATACAGAATCAGCCTTCATGCTGAGGTGAAACCTGATCTCATTTATCTGAGAAGACATTATGGAGCAGATTTTATTAAAATTTCATGTATAGAGAATCTCTTTCAAAAGATTAGTGTACTCTTCACGGAGGTTGTTCAGTAACTGGCAGTGACATACCTCTTTCTATGAGAGACACACTCTCTTGATTAAATATATGCAAATGTGTACATGCTTTCCATGTTTATACATAAGTTGAGAACCCTTTGCAGCATTTTTTTGACACATGCACAGTATGGATGTATAGCATGAGCACTTATAAAAGTCAGAAGTTAATGGTGATGTCTAGTAAGAAAATGTTTACTATCTTCAGATCTGTGACCATTTTTACATATTATTTTTTAAAGGGACAGAAATAAGCCAACATGTAGCCTGTTTGCATAAGCTGCTTTGTCAGATTCTCCTGGCAGGCCTGGGTTTCACTGGAACTAACAGGGAGCTGCAAAGCAAGACAGGTGTTTAAAAAACCTTAAACACTGGGGTAACAGTTTGCATCCTTGTGGTTTCCTTTGCTGCACTGATAGTTCTTTATCGTTCTGTCAGTTTCAATCAGCAGAGAGTACATGTGATCAGTATATCTGATAAACTTGTCAATGCCTTTTTAAAGCAGGATTCCCCAACCTATTCTACTCAACTCTCCTCCCGCCTTCCCTTTTTCATCATTTCAAGTAGAATCCTGATAAGACAGAGATATGTCACAGGCAGCTGTGTATAGCTAGCTCAGGCTACAACTAATTTGTGCAGGAAAAAATTAAATCAGGAGGTAAATTATTCCATGATTGCTCATTCCCAAAAGAGTTGGGCATCACTCTGAAGAAAATATCAAATAATTGGTTTCAGGCCATGTCAGACACATGCAATTCCCTTCACTAATGGCAATGTAAGGTAGCACTAGGCCTCAGGGGTCACCAAAGAACTGAAAATAGCTTAGTGCCAGGCACAGCAGTAGAGAGACAGAGCACAGAGGAAATGAAGTGGCAATAAGTGCAATCTATAGGGGAAATGTGCTTCACTTGGAGTTTAATATATTGGCTTACAATCTGGCAGTAAGCCATGCAACAATTGTTTACCTTTTTGTCAGCATCTGCATCTGTTCTGTTTTGTAAACGGCACTTAACTTTCAGTCAGTAAAGGCTGGAATCAATAACAACTGTTAAGGGATTTCCTTTCTTTCCTTTCTTTTTTTTTTCCCTCTTATTCCATAACAAATGCAAGCTACAAACAGTGTTTGCCTTAGACTAACAAGGAACAGACATTAAGAGGGTCAAAGGGATTTGGTTGGAAACATTTTATAGCTTCTTGGGTTTGCTGTAATTGTATCTGTGTGATTTGACTGTATCTTGTAAGCTATCCAAATTAAACAGTTAAAAAAATGGTTGCATGCAGTAATGAAGATGATTTTTTATAATTATCTTAAGTACTGTGTATAGAAAAATGCTGGCACTGTTTGTAATAATTTAGTTCTGTTTATTATTGTGTATTACATCTGCTATGCAGAAATATTAAGTTGCCTTTTACATTATGAGGAAATCAGTGATTACATCCAGCAATTCTAATTATTTAAACCTATTCGTTACATTAAAAAACACACTAACATGCAGTTTGAGAAAACTGTGAGCAGATGTCCATAAAAATTGACTATATCATTACTAAACAGAAGTGAAAGAGTAATACAGTTTATATACAAGCTCTGTTTAGGAGATAGTGTGCAGATGAATGCTGTCATAAAGGCAAGATTGTTGTAATAGTTATAGCATCACTTAAAAGTTAAAATCACTGAGAGGTGAGGAGCACATTATTGTTAATGGAATTTATGTGTGTGACTCCCTCTGCATTGCTTTGAAAATTTACCCCTTGAAATATCCCTATATACAGTGACTATCAGTAGCTGAGTTTCTGTTGCTTTTTTAGGATATCTCTTTTCAGATTTTATCAAATATTAGTTCCATTTGTGAAAAGGCAGTTGTATTTGTGTGCATGTTCTATTTAGATTTTAATTTTAATGTTGCTCATTTTTTATTTTCTTTCAAATGTAGCTTTATTGAATGAAATCCCTGGCATTGCTCTCTTACGTCCCTTGTACAACACTATTGTGGACCTATCTTAGGTGAAGTTAAGCCTTGTAAATGGGGGCAGGGGAATGATATTTAATGTATTGGGAAGGTGTTTTATAGTAAAATTGATTAAAAGGGTTTAAAACCCTTGGTCCCTGCTGAGGGAGAAATCCCCACTGTAATCACTGAAGAAGACAGTCATCAGGTTGCTTTCCAAGGATTCCTTGAGGAGTGTCAGAAGCAGTTTAGCCATGTGGCTCTCTACACTGAGTAGGGAGGCTAATTAATCTGAGAGCAACACTGTAGTAGCACAGCTATTCTTGAACATCCACAGCCAGCTCACCTAAGATGCAGGGATTTCTGCACCACACTTTACTGTGTCACATCCCAGGGTGGGCTGAAATGTTCAGAATTACCCATTCAGTTCTTTGAGATACTGTGAATACCATATTGTTTGAAACACTTAAGGTGCCATGTTCACTTACAAAAAAAAAAACAAAACACAAACCCAAAACAAACAAACAAAAAAAAAAAACAGAAAAAAAGAAAAACAACAAAAACATGAAAGTTAGGTTAGAGTTGTGGGATTCATTTGTATGCATATTTTCTTATGTCTTTTGAGATTTTAAATGCTTCCAGGCTATAACCAAGGAAACTGGAAGCATTTTGTTTAATGGTTTCAAGAGCTGCAGCTTGGAAGGAAGTACCACCTCTGAAACTTGCTCTAAAATCACAGACTAGCAGGTGTACACAGGTCATTTTGATCTAGTGCAGCCTTATTCTCATGCTGTTTAATTTTTTGGAGATATGGGCAAATCTTTTAAAGAAAGAAGATAAAGACAGATATCTTGCTACTGAACCTAAGTGTTTAGGAGAAGCTCAGGTACCATCATCGAGAACTGTGTTCTTAATTCTGTGTTGCTTGAAGAGTCCTTTAATTAACTTATTAACTAGCTTAGAATTCATATGGGCACTTCTCAACTTTATCACTCGTTAAGTGAAATTCTCTAATATATTTTTTTATTCCTAAGACATGCTTTTTAGTCAGTGTCTGCATCTAGGACTGATAATGCCCACAGTTTATAGTCATCTGGAGAATTTTATGCACAACTGAGGCCACTGCTTGATTCTTCTGAACTTCTCATGTGCTGGAACAAGAGGGTGGAAAAGGGGGCAAGGTTTAACACTGGGCTGCCAATTAAACAACTGACAGAAGATGAGGTAATAATTTAAGTGGCAGTGTTGCAAAGTTCCCCTGTATCTTACAGAGGTGTATTTTTAAGGTGTTGATTTAGAAAAAAAGTGGAAAAGCCTTAGAGCAGGGCCACAAGGTGATTAAAATGTATAATATCTTTCATATAAAGAGAAATAAGCAAGCTATATTTTTTCAGTTTGAGACCAAAATTAAGGTAGTAGGATATGATCAATGTCTATAAAATGGAGGTGTTATAAACAGGTATCAGGAGTTGTCTGAATCCTAAAACTAGTTGGCATCAGGTAAAGCTAGAAGAGGAAATCTTCAAGCCAACAAAAGTAAATATTTTTTAACCCAGAGTCCTGATAAAGTGTGGAACTTGTTTCCGCGACTATTATGGATGGTAAAAATTTATGTTGGGTGAAAGGGTAACTGGAGAACTTGGTGAAATAGAATCCCACTGCAGATTATTCCTGTATGCCACACCTTGTCTGTGGAAGGAGCCCAACTGCAAATGGTCAAGAGGTAGGTAAGCTCAGAGGAAAAAAAAGTGGTATATAATTTCCTTGTTATATTTTTAATTAGTCTTCCTCTTTCAGTCACTGTCGAAGCCCAGGATACTGAGATAAAAGACTCTGTAGCTAAACCCTGTATAGCTGATGATACAGTTTAGGCTCTTATGTTTATTCTATATAAAGACTCTGACTTTTAGTCACCCCTGTCTGAGATGCTTGTAATTTTTCAAATCATATATATTTATTACCTTAAAATTGCTTATATTTAGCTTAAGTGAAAATAATTTTCTGTTACTCCTTATTCTCAGGATTTTAAATTAAAAACTTCAGTAAAGTTGCCATTTACTTGTTTGGAGTTTCATGTTTTTCAAAATTCAAGAAGAGTGTTGAATCATGTGTTTTTATTGCTTTGTTACAAAGAGTGGTTTGCCATCTAGTTAAGTTAAAATTGTTTTCAGTCTAGCATTTCAAGCCTGAGATATAAGAATAAAAATTATTTAAGGCAGCATTCTTATCTGCATTTGAAAGCTGTTACTTCATCTGTGCAAAAACAAATACCATTTTTGCAGTTTTCTAGTTAATCTTTTTCCTAAGTGAATCACCAAACCTGATTGTTGAAAATTATTATGAGAGTGCTTACATTTTGTAGGGTGTTTGCACTATGTGCTCATCTTGAATTATCAGCATCTGAATCTAGATATTTACTGTTACCCAGCAGACTCCAAGCTCTGAATTAACTTCCTGGCTTGGTTTCAGATTTGCATCATCACCATGAACTTGGCTGATGTTCTGGAGCCTTGGTTGAAAGATGACTATCATCTCTGGGTCTGCTCTGCTTGCCTTGCTTAGGGAATGTGGAATGGGAGGGAGGAAACTGGACTGATGGACATGTTATTGTCTTCTACTCCCTGTCCCACAGGGAGCAACCAGCCCTTGGTGCTTCCTGGCACTGCACTTGGTTGGGTTCTTACTTGTTGCATCTAAAGATAGTAATTGTGCTGGTGTGGGATTTTTCTGCTGGCAGATTTGGCCTCCAAATCAGTTCAGAAATCATGAGCACAGGCAATGGTTTTGTACCAGTATTTTTGTGATTCATGTTCTACACAGAACTTTTTCTTACAGTCTGTATTTTTTAGCTCCTGACCCCACCTCATTTTAGAACAATACTTGCAGCACTGGCTCATTAGCATGTTGACAGTGACTGTACGTTCTACTTTGTCTCTTTGTAGCCTCTGTACCAGCCTTTCTGTCCATTTTGAGAAATTATTCTCACAAGGTGGTGCTTTAATAGGAGGTCAAAGTGTCCTGTTGTTAGGAGACACTACAGAGGTCCTGTTGACGTAAGCCTGCTGCTAAAGACACTGCTGCAGCTATTTCTTGTACAAGGACTACATGAATTAAAGTCAGATGTGCAGGGAAAATCAAGTTTAGAAGAATGATAGTAGCAAACTGCAGGTGGCTAAGAAAGTTGGTTTGTGTCATATCCTGGCTGAGGGAGGTGGGGTGTTCAGCCTGGAGAAGAGAAGGCTCCAGGGAGACCATAGAGCACCTTCCAGTGCCTGAAGGGGCTCCAGGAAAGCTGGGGAGGGACTTTTCACCAGAGAGTGCAGTGATGGGACAAAAGGTGATGGTTTTCAACTGAAAGAGGGGAGATGTAGATTAGACATCAGGAGGAAGTTCTTCACCATGAGAGCAGTAAGGCAATGGAACAAGGTTGCCCAGAGAAGCTGTGGCTGCCCCATCCCTGGCAGTGTTGAAGGGCAGGCCGGATGAGGCTTGTGCAGCCTGGTCTGGTGGGATGTGTCCCTGCCCATGGCAGGGAGGTTGGAACCTGAAGATCTTTAAGGTCCCTTCCAACCTTAACCATTTTATGATTCTATGATACGATTCTATGATCATGTAACTTGCTATGTGCTTCCTTCTATTCTGCAACTGGACTGGAATGCCTTTGCTGACTGATTCATGCTGGCTGAGATAACCTTTGTGTACTTCTCATCATCCTGCACATGGTCCTGTGTGAATTGGGTAGGATGCTGTCAACAGAATTAGAATATTTTCATCACAGAGGTATGTCTCTTTCCATGTGATGTCACCTGTGTAAATGTGAGTTCTCTGACCTAAAATCATGAGCCATGGTCCATTCAGTAACTTTTCCTGAGTGAACACAGGCTACTCTGTGAGTAGAGCTAATTTTCCTCCACACAGATTCATGAAATGCTTGAACCTGTATTGCAGTGAATCCTCATGTCTGTTCCACATCTGTCTACATGGAGACCTGTATTTTTCATTAAAATCTTCTACAAGACTTACAAATCTGTTTCTGCATGTGATTGCATTGGATGCTTAACTCTTTGCTCTTACACAGTTCTTAAATGTTTCTGTTCTCTGACTGTCTTATCAGCTCAATGTCTGAGGAGAAATGCCTTTTCATTCCTCTGTGCTAAAAAATTGACTGTGATGTGCTCATTTAAGTAGCCTGGTCAATGGTCTTCAAAGTTGAATGCTTAGCTATCACTGTCCTGAAACCTTGTTGTGTGGGACATATATAAGATCTTTCAATCAAACTTTGGATGCTCATGTGTGTGCACACTATTTGTTCATCAGGCATGAAATAAATGAGTTGCCATTTCTAGAAGACAGTAAATCTATGGAAATGACCATATGTGAAAGGAAATTCACTGCTGGAGGGTCCCCCTGTCTAGTTCTTCTGCTGTGGATGAGCTAAGTGGAATTGAAACTCAAATTCCAAAAGCTGGACTATCCAATAAGATGCGTTTGTTAACCAAACCCACATGACATAGCACCAGTCTTTCCTAAGTATATTAGTCTGTGCTTGTGTTTCTGGCATGCTTGTGCTTCTGCAGCTGTAGAGACTACTCCCTTCAGTAAGATCCATGGCTTCTGAATGAGTAAAAGGAGCTGGAACAGTGCCTTGCAGTGATAGTTCTGGATACATGAAAGGGTGGGCAGGTCAAAGATTACCACCCTGAGTAAAAGAGCTTAAAAAACTGTGTGCTCTGCAATGTAACACCTAACTTTATATGAGCTAGGCAAGCCAGCATTTGAGAGCTGACCAGCACTTGTCCTTTCCAGTACCTGCTGACGTTCATTTGGGTTAATAGCCAGGTTCCATGGCAAATCTGCACAATTTCTGCTGATTGTTAATGTGAGGGCATATGTCTTGACCCAGCCATAGCACTATTAGAAAAAGCTTGAGTAAACAATGCATGAATCTTTGTCCAGATCTTTGGTATACTTTCGTGTCAACTGTAAGTCATACTACGGAGTGACAAAAGAGGGCAAAGAAATTTAAGAATGGGCTATCTGTAGTATATGGAGCTCTCTGTCAATGCCATATAGCTAGGTGATTGGTTGGTTGGGTTTTTTTCTCCTTCCAGAGAAGTCTTAAGGGTCTGGGCTGTGTCATGCATCCCATCTTAAGGATTCTCTACTTTTGTGCAGATGATTGTTTATCCTGCTAACCCTAGAGTCAGCAATTCTCAGGGAGTAATACGTATTTTGTGGTGGTATTTCTGTTTTCTAATGCCTCTGTCTTGACCATCTTCTCATGATAGAGATTTGCATATCACTTTTTGCTGGATTGGATCACCATAGTTGCACTGCCTGTAGGTTACAGGTTTCTGTTGAGTTCCAAATCTGATTGATCCAAGCAGTTTCAACTTCATGCTTCAGGCCTTTATGAATGCATTTAAACCACTATTCTTTTACCTCCTTTGCTCTTTACTACAAGGGCTGGCTGCTTCTCAGATGACAGTGCATATATTTGTGCCTTTTTATCAAAGACAGAATTTCCTCTATGCTTACCTCCATTTATTTCTTCATTTCATGTCAGCCATGAAATTAACCCAGTATTCTTGCTTCCCCTCAGGCATCTAGAATTTTGTCTCTACTTGACAATCTAAAAGACTGAAGGGCGTTTCTAGATATTTGTAGAACATACGTAGTATAAAGTAACAAGCTTTTGCTCTGATGATTCTCTAAGTGCTATAATATGCCTTGTCACATATAAAAATATTCCCACAGCTTCTTAATGGCTTTGGGGAAAAAAAAAAAAGGTATCTTTGAACTTAAAGCCTTTAACTTTCAGCTGAAATATACTTTGAATAGTTTGGTAATACATTCCAAAATTAATATTAGTGTGGCATAACTTTCTTTTAGTCTGAGAACACTGTCGTTCAGGGCAATCAAATAATTTTAAGGTCTCTGTTCTTCAAGAGAGAGAGCAGGAGCATCCCAAGATTTTTAAATTGTGGGAGATAGAACTAGAATTCCATTTATTTTTATTATGTGATTTGTGGTTCTTACCTCTTGGATCTGTTATTTCTGCATGTCTGCAGACTTAGGCAGTCATTTCATGTCATTTAAACTCAGTTTATATTCTCTGGTGTTCAGGTAAAGGAGAAAAATTCTCTGAACAGCAGAATGTCTTTTTTTTTTTTAGTTTAAGACTTAAAATTGGAAATCTAGTGATACAGGTGTTATTTCACTTGTTATTCAGAGAGGCAAAGCACTAACAGATGCAATTATGCCTAATGCTTTCTATTGACATTCTTAGAAATACAAGGGACTAGCATGAATACGTCTGTTTGGAACTTTGAGGAAATCCAGATGTAGCTGCAAAACTTGCAGTTCAATCTCTAAGGCTGCAAAACTGGAATAGGAAATTAGGGAATTTGTATTCAGAGCTCAGCTCTGCTACTTAGATCTATGTCTATTTAAAAGTGATTTATGAATAGCTAAAAAAAATATCTAGGAACTTCGAGGAAAAAGGGAGGCACTGAATACTTCAGAATTGCAAAGGTAAGAGAGATTTGACACATAAAAGTACTTTTCAATCAATTTCTATTTGTTTTCGTCTTTCAGAGCTTCCCCTTCAAACTGCTCTGGCTCTCACTCTGACACTTTCTACATAAACTGTTTTGCTGATGTTACACTTGCAAGAGAACTGCACAGGAACATGGAGTATCAGCTCACCAGTTTGCATGGAAGTGCAAATTTGTTACATTTAAAGAAGTTATAAAATTAAAATATTTAGAAAAACATGTGGTTGGGTAACTCTGAATTGGAAACAGCTCACAGTCTTTTATAGTCTGACTGTGCTCAAATCAGAGTTCCCTGGTTGATGTGACATGATTATATATATGATTACAAGTGTTAACCTTTCAAAATAAAATGTTCAGTTTCTTCTTTTAAATACCAAATACTTATAGGTATAATACTTGCTGATATTTGTTCACTGACAGTCTCACTTGATTTCAAACCCCATATATTTGAAGTTGTGGAGTGTTAGATTGATGTTTCTTTTCACTCAAATGTCATATTCATCAACTGTATAGTGCTAGCAGATTGTTAAACAGACAAGGTGACTTGCAGAGTGACAGAGGAGTGATGTGATGTCCCAAACCATTAAAATATAGTAATGATGTGGGTTTTTTTCCTTTTGTTCCATCAGTTTTTTGTATCACAGTGGTTTTTCTGTAAAACACAGGTGAGGAGGTTTCTCAGTAGATCTGTTGCTTGGAAAAAAATTCTTGTTAATGAATAACAAAACCTGGAGTTCAAGTGTAGCTTCCCAGATAGTTGAGAAATGCCAAAGATTTCAGAACTAATGTAACAGTATTTTACAATAAGGTAAATTATGCTATGACAAAAAATGAAATTATTTGATATATTTTACTTTCTTACATAATTATTTTTAGAGCAATTGTAAAATCCTATTTTATTATTTTACTTGAACAGCCTCCCAGGAATACCACAAAAAAGGAAGGAACTTCTGCTTAACATTGTATCAACTCAAATGTCTTTCTCAACTTATCAAACTCTTTTTATTAATGGAAGAAAAAATTGAAGAGCTCTCTGCAGAAATTCTGTTGGTGCCTTCATTTACAGAGAAGAATAAGAATATTCAAGGTAATGAATTCTTACCCTTATTTGTTGGTTCTTTGTGCAAAAGGATAATTTTATATGATTTTCCACATTAATTGGCTAATTTATGGCATCATATTTTGTAAACAAGTTTACTGACATATCCACTGAAAATCTTTTTGAAATATGCTGATTTACATTTGAGCACAATGACTTGTGGAAAATAACTGATGATTGTGTGTGAAGATGTGATGTGCAGTAGATATTGATGGAGAATCATAATGCAAAACTATGAAACAGTGAAATGTAGTGTCTCCTACTTAAATTACCTATAAAATTCTGTGTTTCATACAGGACAAAACAATACATGTAATCTGATTTCTTTCAAACTCTCTGATTCTGAACTTACCCTTGAAATCTGCCTTTTTCAAGAGGGAAAACACTGAACATCAGTTTAATTGGTCTTAGCAAACATGCAACTAATTTATTTAATATGTAGTCCTGCTTTAACCAATAGTTCTTACAAACACTAATAAACACTATGTTTACTATCACACTTATCCCACTGGCTCCATTGGGTATTTTATAGCAGTAGGTTCTACATCAGAAGATAAACTGCTTCACGATCAAGCTTCAGCTTTGCATTTGCTTTAGATTCCAATCTCACTCTTTTTCATCTAATTGAATTCATGAGGAGAACCTGATATCCTGAAAATTCAGCCTAGTAACACCTTCCAGGTCATGATATGCTCATAAATGTTCTTCTGCTCTGCTGATTCTGCCAGTAGAGAGATTCCAGGTCACCAGAGAGCAAGTGGTTTCAAGAGCTTTGATTATATTGGAGGAAAGGAGGATCAGACCAGAAATGAGGCCAAGCTGCTTAGGGAGAGAGGATAGGTGGAGTCAAGTATTTGATATCTCTGTAGTCAAGCTGCAGGCAGAGAAGAAAGGTGTTTTGGGAACATGGTCTCAGAATGCTAAATTGATAAAAAATATAAAATGATGAAATGCAAAGAGTTCTGAGGCACACATTCTGTTGATAGATTCTTCATCTGAAACATGGACACTCTGATATAAGGAAATACAGGTTAACCTGTGTACTTTTAGAATATACATCAAGGGTCAAGTAAAATTTGCATCCCAGTTCTGTGTTTGCTGTTGGCTTCAGTGTATTTCTGCCTCCTTTTATCTCCCAGTTTTACTAGTTCTCGAGAAATGTCAAGCTATTTTACACTGTATTTTACTTTTTATGGCCTTGATCCTGCAAAAGGGTGTTACAGTAAATTTCTCACAGAGGTGATATGGAGGATAGGCTGTACATGGTGAGGAAAATTTTATTTATTGTTTTTATTTGTATATTCTGAGAGAAAATGTAAAAAAAATTCGAAAAACTCTGGAGTGGGAAATCTATTTGACATGTTTAACTAACTACACTTGAAGCCTTGTAATCTCCCCTAATTCAGAGAACTTAACAATTGCAACTTTAGCAGGAAATGTTTTACTTTCCAGGCAGTGTGTTTAGGACTTTATCCTGCAGGCATTTCTCCAAGCTCAATTGCATTAAGAACTGTTCCTCAAAAGTGTGTTAATCCTTCTTCTTTGAGGAATATTCTTATAGAGTAATCATGTCCATAGCTAGTAGGATCCTAAATGGTACCTCTACTTGATCTGAATGGGAAATATTACTAGATCTTGTAGGATACATTCTTATGGAGAGAGGGCCATTTCTAAAGAAAATATAAAATTACTTTTACTCTGAAACACAGGTGAGGGTAAGTCTTTTAAAGGTGATGTTATTGAAGTGATCAGACACCTTTGTTTTTAGTGTTGCTGTTCTGATCAGGTGGTTTTATTCACAAAAAAAGGGCATGTTTGTGTCAGGTTCTGGAGAATAAATGAGGAGAAGACAAGGCCAGAGAAGTTTTTGAAAAAAGTCTGGCTAGAAGAAGGGTTTATTGGTGTTCACTTTGTATTGTCAGAAATCTCAGTTGTAGTGATGAAGTGAAAGATGATTTGATATGGGAGAATGAGAGCTATGTTCCCAGTAGTTCCAGGTTCTGTTAAGTACCAAAAGGGATTTAAGTTTTTCTCTGTTAATGTCCTACATTGGGTGGATAGCCTTAATCAGTGAAAATGAAGGAAGAATGAGTTCTGATGAGAAGGATTTATTAGAGTCCTTGCTTTATTTTCATCAGAACACATTGAATTACGTGACCAGAAGATGGCCGTTAACGTGCTCTGTACTTATTTAGAAGACTTCTTACTAGAAACCTTGTGTAATCTAACAGAACACAGAGTGCAGATCTCTCCAAAACAGCTTTAAATCAACTTGGGTGCCAGGCTCAGGTGTGCAGTGCAGCAGAGGCTGCAGAACCAGCCTGAGAAGCAGAGCAAAGGGAGAGATGGCGCCGTGTGCCGCTGTTGCGAGGCAGTTTCCCACACTCTGGTTTGAAGCTGGGTTGGGAGCTTCCAGACAACCCCAGAGGCACTGCAAGGCAGACATTCCTGAACTGCCAGTCCTCTGGAAGTACTACTGCTGGTAAATTAAGGGAAGCTGGCCAATTCAGAAAAGGTAGGCTTATATCCAAGTGAGAGAAAGTTTCTCTAGGCATCATGTAGGTTGGAGCCTTCCTTTTTTTTTTTTTTTGTTGGCTTTTGGCATTCATGGGAGCCTTTTTATCTGTGCAACTCACACAGAGATGCAGAAAAAATGCTGGGGTTTTTTATGTGCTTGTGTCAAGTGTGGCATTTATGTGTGTAGCTGTTTCAATGGCAGTTTTAGTTGATTTTTGTTCAGCATATCCCGAAGTACTTCAATCTTGATATATAGAACATGTGTAAAGTTCCATCAGAAACAAAGTAGCTCTTTGGATGGTTCCTCTTTTTAATTTTTTATTATTTTTTTTTTGTCCCAAAGATGGCATCTGAGTTTTATCTAAACCAGGCGGTTTCTTGGCCCTCATTTTTCCCTAAACCCAGCAATGACAAAGAGCAATGGCTGCATAAATTGGATGTAAGAAGAACACTTAGGGTTTATCACAGAAGAATCAAAGATTTCATATCTTCTGACAGATTGTTTGTACTCTTAGGGGGTCTTAAGAGGGGTCAAATGGCTTCTAAGAGTTCCTTAGCTAGATGGTTAAGGGATTGTATTAGGGAGGCGTATGTAGTTAAGGGTAAAGAGGCTCCCAGGGTTTGTAAAGCTCATTACACTAGGACTATAGCTGCTTCTTGGGCGGAGAGGTCGAAGGCTTCCACATTGGAAATTTGCAAGGTGGCCACCTGGGCTTCTCTTCATACTTTTTCATTGCATTATCTCTTGGATGTAGTCTCTTCTGCGGATTCTGCTTTTGGTAGGAGGTTGCTTGTGAACCAAAAAAAGAACAGTGAAGAAAAGAAAGACATGTAGTTCACAGTTCTAGCTGGCAACAAGACAAGTTTCTTTGCAGTGTGCACAATGGAGTCCTATGAAGACCAATTTAGGTGGTTGAAAATAGATGTTAGAGAGAAGTACTGCCTACCAGTGTTCTCTGATGGTAACCCCATGGCAGACAATAGCACCAAAGGAAGCAGTGAACCAGAGTGAACTCTGTAGGGAGGTAGATGTAGAGAGTTTTTTTAGGTGATACAGTTCTCTTAGTTCAGTTTGAGAGTTCCATATCTGGCACCTTCTGGAATATATTCAGAATCCTCATTTTCCCAAATTGTTTTGCACAAATTGAAAAAAAATTCAATGAAATACATTTTCTACTCTTAACTTCACTGTTCTCCTACCAGTTCCTCCTGATTTTATGTTTTGACTTTTCTTTACCGGGTCCAACCTAGCATGTATTCCTCAATGAGCAGTATGTACCTGCCAAGTTTTGCACTTTATTTCAAGCTATATTTGCATTGTGTAAACACAGTTAAATAGAGGGCAGTACAACTACACATGTATCTACTATCAATGTCGTGTTCAAGTTTTCTCTTAAATCAAATGAAAGGAGAAAATGACAAATAGCTCTGGGTCAAATAATGATGATGTGCCTTTGTTCCATCCCTGAATGTCAGTTTGGACAAGTCTGCTGCTCCACCTTTCTCAGGATAGTGTCCCTGTTTTTTCGAACGGTTACGGAACAGCTCTTCTCAGTGTTGCACAGCCTCTCTTTGTTCCACTAGAAGCAATAAGTTACAGAAAATTAGAATAACCACCTTTTTTTCTTTTTCTTGACTAGGCATTTAACACTTTTTTCTGCAGGTACCTTGCCATGCCTACTGCAGTGAGGTAGTCTACTTCTCTATTTACATTCAGTTGAAATTTCTGAGGTGTTCTGACATACCTAGTACATGCAGCATCACAGGGGTTATTATCTTTGAAGGAATCTGGAACATTCAGCTGCAGTCAAGGGCTAAGCAGGAGATTTTGGTTTAGAATCCTGCCAAATTACATTTTCTTCCCATCTTTAAGGTAGATTTCTCTCCCCTCTGGCATTTCAGAAGCCTCTTGTTGAGACTTTTAAAAAAATCAAAAAACATCTAACATACTTTCATCTGTCTCACTTTTTCCCATTCCAGTAAGAAAGGTGAACTTTGGACAGATCAGATAATGAGTACCAAGAAAAGCTTTTTCCAGTGGATCTCTTTGAAAACACAGTGGGCAAAGTTGTCAAGCCCTTAGGTTTATGAGCTTTGCCCCAGGGGCCTGGGAAGATTTGCAAAGGTCTTTCCTTCACAGCATAAAAAGAAACCCTTTACTCTACATCCATTTCTGTAAAGTGTAACAAAAGGAGTGTGGAATCAAATGTATGAGTTGCATCCTCATAATAAACTTTGAAACTGTAAAGATTCAAGAAAGAAGGGTGTGATTTTTGCTTTGGTCTCAAAGCAAGATGTTCAAGTGGCTTTTTTAAGAAGTATGTTTCTTTGGAAGAACAATCCGAAAGGAAGATGGAATGTCCAGAAGGGGAGAGTCTAATTACAGCTGTACATTTTATGTATTTGTGTTATTACAGTTTGCTTGGCATAGTACGACAAATAAAAAGTCCATTATTGAAGATGGAAAGCAGGAGGATTTTTTATCTACAGCTAGTGAAGTGTTTTTTGTTTCTCTGCTTATTTATATTTGCAGGAGAGGGGTATTTCCCATTTCTGCAAGATATATTATTTCCAGGACAGTTTCAATAAAAGTTCTGGCTGAGTTGGATGAGTTGAACTAGTTGATGTTCCTTACCTTATTCAGAGTTAGTGAGCTGTCATACAAAAGGTTTCCTTGATGCTTTGCTGCTCTATGCTGCATGCAAGATAAAGTCACAATGACTGTTCTTGTGACCCTACATGCTATGAAAAACATAGGAAAGCTGTGAAATTCTGTAGAAAAAAAAGTAATTCATTAGAACTTATTGTTAATTATATTTACAATGCAAGAGGACTCACTGTCATCACCAGTATAAAAACAGAAGAATACTGAATTGGAGAAAGAATTAAAGACATTGAAGACAAAGGGTGCATAGGCAAAAATAGTTGCTTTAAAGAGAAGAATAAGCCCAGCAATTTTTAATATATATAAGGAAAGTTGGCTGAAGACTTTTGGTTTTAAGTGCAACGCTTGATATAATCTTGTTTTGAATATTTACTATCAAAATTATTCAGCTGCCTGGCCGATAAACTGAAGGTGATACACAAAGTATAGACAGGAAGATACAGCAAAGATTTGTGATTGATCAAGTCTAACCACACAATCAAACATGGTGGAGGTGAACCGTATGCTCTGGGAAGGAAAAAATAATGAAAACCAGACAAGTTTTCCTCCAGACTGCATCATCTTCTTTTACAATGGTCACTTCTTTCTGCTCTCCTTCTGCAAATTCTCTCACCACAGCAGCCACCTGAGGAGCATTGCACACAGTTCTGTCTATCTGTGCAAATGGAGTTTTAGCTTTGGAATTTGGTAGGAAAAAGGAGCCAAAGAATTTGCATAGAAAACTTAAGTCTGTCAATGTAGGGATGTTTGCTGCTTCCCATTCCCTTGCCTTCCTGTCTGCAGAGGCAATCTAATTTGGGCTGATTAACTTCAATCTGGCATCTTTTGAAAATGCTAACAACACAGTTCTCGGGAAAGACCCACAAAGCCCATCACAGAATCACAGAATCTGAGGGGTTGGAAGGGACCCTGGAAGGGCACCCAGCCCAGCCCCCCTGCCAGAGCAGGATCACCCAGAGCACATCACACAGGAACGTGGCCAGGGGGGTTGGAATGTCTCCAGAGAAGGAGACTCCACAGCCTCTCTGGGCAGCCTGGCCCAGGGCTCTGTCACTCTTACAGGAAAGAAGGTTTTTCTGATGTTTACATGAAACGTCCTGTGCTCCAGTTTGCACCCATTGCCCCTTGTCCTGTCACTGGACATCACTGCACAAAGCCTGGCTCTGTCCTCCTGACACTGCCCTGAACATGTTTGTAACCATGGATGAGGTTGCCCCTCAATCTCCTCTTCTCCAAGCCCAACAGACCCAGCTCTCTCAGCCTTTCCTCAGCAGGGAGATGTTCCACTCCCTCCAGCATCTTTGTGGCTCTGCCCTGGACTCTTTCAAGCAGTTCCCTGTCCTTCTGCAACTGAGGGGCTGAGAACTGGACACAACATTCCAGATGTGGCCTCACCAAGACAGAACAGGGGGGGAGGAGAACCTCCCTTGACCAACTAACCACACCCTTTCTAATGCACCCCAGGCAATGCACCCCGTTGGCCTTCTTGGCCAGAAGGGCACATTGCTTGCTCACGTTCAACTTTATGTTCACCTGGACCCTTGGGTTCTTTTCTGCAAAGCTGCTTTCCAGCTGAGTACCTGGGTTTGTTCCTCCCCAGGTGCAGAAATTTGCACTTCTTGCTGAACTTGTGTGTGCCCTTTTCTCCAGCCTGTTGAGGTGTCTCTGGATGGCAGCATCACTCTCTAATGTGTCAGCCACTCCTGCCAGTTTGGTGTCAGCAGCAAACTTACTGAAGGTACACTCTGCCCCATCATCGAGGTCGTTAATGAAGATGTTAAGCAGGACTAGACCAGTGCTGACCTCTGAGATAGATCACTAGTAGCTGGCCTCCAACTCTGTGACACTGATCAACCTCTGGGCCTGGCTATTCGCCCTGTTTTCAACTCACCTCGTGGTCTACTTACCCAGCCTGTGCATGAAGAGTTTGTCTAGAGGTTGTCCCATAATAGGATCTTACAGGAGCAGTGTCAAAGGCCTTACTGAAGCCCAGGTAGACAGTAGCCACTGCTCTTCTCTCATCTACCAGGTCAGTAATTTCTTCATAGAAGTTTATCAGGCTGGTCAAGCATGACTTCCCCTTGGTGAAGCCATGTTTAGTACTCTTGATTAATTTTTTTGCCTCTAATGTCCTGAAAATGGTTTTCAGGTTTACTTGCTCCATCGTCTTCCCAGGGATCAAGGTGAGTTTGACCAGCCTGTGATTCTTGCCCTTCTTGAAGAGAGGAGTGACATTTGCTTTCCTCCAGTCTTTGGACACTACTCTTGCTGCCACGGTGGATCAAAGATCAAGTGGCCTTGCAATGGCATCTGCTAGCTCCCTCAGCACTTTTGGATGCTTCCAATCAAGGCCATGGACTTATGTATGTTCCATTTGCTTCAGTATTCCCTAACCTGATCCTCTTCCACCAAGGGTGCATCTTCCTTAGTTCAACCTTACCCTGTGGTCTCTGGAAGCTGGGTTTCCTGAAGGCTGGTCTTGCTAGTAAAGACTGAAGGAAAGAAAGCATTCAGTACCTTAGACATTTCCAGCTTCCCCATCTCATTGAGTAATGACGCCACATTTATCCTCATCTTCATTTGTCATCTGTGTACTTGCAGAAGCCCTTCCTGTTATCTTTGACATACCTGGCCAGATTCAGTTGCAACTGGACCTTAGATTTCCTAACTTTGTCAACAGGTGTTCAGACATTGTTTCTGTGTTCCCTCCCAGGTTACCCATCCTTGCTTCCATCCTCTGTATGCTTCATTTTGGTTTGAGTTAGGCTAGGAGCTCCTTGTTCATCCATGCAGGCTTCCTGGCCCTTCTTTTACAACTCTCTTGAACTTGGAGAAGGTGATCCTTGAATATTAGCCATCTTTCTTGGGCCTCAGTTCCATCCATATCCTGTGGGACATTATCCCATGGGACTCTTCTAAGCAAATCTTTGAAGAGGTCAAAGTCTGCTCTCCTGAAGTTTTGCACTTGCTTTTCACCCTTCTCCCTGCCCTCGGGATCCTGAAGTCCACGAAGGCTGCCTTTCACCTTCCCTTTCCCCATAAGCCCCTCCTTTTAGTTGAGTATGAGGTCCAGCAAAGCACCTCTCCTTGTTGGCTCCTCTATCATTTGGAAGAGGAAGTTATCATCAGTGCATTCCAGAAACCTCCTGGATTGCTCAGAATTTTTATAAAAGTGCTGTTTACCCAAGATACTGGTTTGTCCTTGTCAAAACTGGGGCAGCATTCCCATTGCTCCAAGATTTATGAGTAAGCTTTGTGCCAGCCCTTCTTAAGAAGCTTCACTTGTTCTTATTCCTGTCACCATTATTTTGCTTACAATAACTGTACTAATTAACTGTCTTTTTATTCTTATAATATTGGCCTTTCCAAATAAGAAAAACTATAAAAATACATTAGTGTGCAGTTCATATAATTTATTGAACAAAGAATATAAATTAATTTCTACAAAGCTGTTCTAACATTATCTGTTCTCCCTAGGAATAGGTGACTGCACAATCAGTATAAAAATGAATTAATGACAAAAGAAACTATATTTTACACATTATATGTGTGATTGTGTAAAATATGAATACAATGGGATGTGGATTTCATCATGTTATATAAAAGGAGCTGTGTATAACCTGAATTTGACTTTATCATAACATTAGTATTCCACTACATCTTGTTGAGGGGTTTTTTGTGCTTCGTATTGATATATCAGAAGGTGTTGTAGGCTGCTGACTTTTCTACAGAATTAATCTTAACTTTGATCCCTTTTATCATACTGTGCAGGAGTTCTGAAGAAAGCTAGTGGGGAGCTTTTAATAGGAGAAACTAGAGCAAATGAGACCAGTGTGCTTCCTGAGCAGTTACTTCAGGTAGAAGAGGTGAGTATGAAAAGAGCCTTGCACTTTGTAGGAGATTTTCTTTTGTGTCTCCAGTGTAGTCTGTCACCATGTTCATTATAAACACCTATCACCATAGTTTCATTATTTCAGTACTGCAATTAATTTTAGTCACAAGGTGTCAGCTAAGGTGGAATAAAATCTCGTGGCATTCATGAAGTAGGGGCTGTTGCTGAAGATTTAATAACAGAAAAGGATTGACATTAGGAGTATAAGATACTTCATCACAGAACAGTAGAAAAACACTAAAATATGATAGCTTTCTTCTGTATTAAATATATTCTCAAATATAACAGAATCTTAAAAAAAATATCTATCAAGTTCTAAGCATTTAGCATAATGATGCTTCCTATAGGGATAAGTACTCACACCACATCCAGTTTCTTTGATGCCAAGAAACTTCTGTGCTTTGTAGAATGTATGTGCAAGATTTTTATTCTGGCTTGCATTTACTACAGAAAAAAATTTTACTGGTTAATTTATGACCTAAATGCTCTAACAAGTCTGATAGTTTGTGATAGTGGGATTTAATTTCCTAATGGCTCAATGTTAAAGCTGAAATTATTTTTTTAAAATGTGCTTTGAATCAGTTTGTGAGACTGATGTTCCTGTATCTTACAGATAACAAAGAACAATATTATGAGAATGTTGAGCTTTACCTGAGACAAGATTAAAACCAAACCAAAACCAAACCAAAACAAAAGGACATGCAAAAAATGGGGGCTGAGGGGGTGAAATCACTGCCTTTGTGCTCACTGGAGTGGAGTGTTGGGAGAGGGAAAGGGGGAAGGAAGGGACAATTTCTGAGTAAACTGGAAGGGCTCCACTTTGTAACCCTTCATTGTGTTCCAGTTTATTGTTATAGCTGCAACAACTTAGGAATAGTTTCTTTCTCCTACTGTGTCCCTGTAGTGGGAATCTATACTGTACATCTTCTGTCATCAAAATATTGCATTGCTGGATTACCTCTTAAACTCTTGCAAATGGTTGTAAGTGTATTTGACTTCGTTAAATAGATTTCTTAGAAAATTATAAAGGGTGTAAATATGAAGCATGGCTTTTTAAAAGCACTCTTGCTTAAGCAGAGCTTTTTATAAATTTATTAAAAATGTTATTGCAGATTTAGTACTGTTCTGCATGTTCATTTTTCTTGAGTGTACATGCTGCTTTTAATATTATTTCAAGGCTAGCAGACTGTATGTGAAATTGCTAAAATGAATTTCAAAAGATGATAGTGTCCTTTAATTTTATGATGAATGCTCCTATAAGTTTCAGAGAACAATAACACTCAATAATGAATCTGATTGATTTGATATAAATATGTATTTCAGCCTGTTTTCCTGAATTTTGGCTGGAGAAATGCGTTTAAAGACCTGTCTTCTTCTGTGGCTCACTGCATAACAATAGCAATTGAGGACTTTTCAACTAAAATTCTTCAACATGAGCAGAAAGAAGAGTTTTCAGCTGCAGGCTATGCAGTGAGTCTTGTAAACAACCAGCAAATGAGGGAGTCCTGGGGAGCAGTCCAACAGGAGGAGCAACCAAAACGAATTTTTAAGGCAGGTATCAAAAGATCTGAAGTTTGAGGGGAGACAGAATGCCAAGGCTGTTTGCCGTCTACACTTTGAAGTACTTACAGTACCATTAATATTCTATATCTTATATAAATGGAATTAAGAAGAAAGTGAGAGGCTTTACAATGTGAGGCTGAGAACAGCTTTATACAATAGCCCATAGTCTGTGCTTGAAAGAATTAACTTTTAAATTGCACTGGCAATATTTTTTTCATCTGAAAAGTTCTAAAACATTCTGATTAGTATCTGCTCTGTTACCAAGTGTTTCAATGGGAAAATGCTGAAAGCTTTGAAGCATAGCTGTAAAAGGATTTCCTGCATTCATATCCTTAGACATGCCATTTAACTAATCAGCATAACCAGTAATATGGCCAAATTAGAGTGCTTTGATTTGGCTGAAAGGCCATTTATGACGATTAATTATACTGCTTTTCTAAGGGAATATGTGTTTGAATTTTTTTTATTATTATTTTTTTTTAATTTAGCAACTCTTCTAGTGAATTTGGAATGCTGATAATGAATGTTTGCTTAAAAATACACATAAGCTTTTGTGAGGTAATTTTGAGGAGATCAGTGTATGAATTTTCTAAGAGATGACAGGTCTGTTTTGAAATTCCCTATTTAGAAATCTGCCTGTTCTTCAGAATAAATTAGTTTAGAAAATTATCTTTGCTTGCAAGGAATTAACCTTATGCTTTGAATGTACAATTAATGAAATCATAAACAAAATCGAAGCGTTACTAGCATAAGATGGTTTTAATTTTTCCCCCAATATGTATTATGTAGCTTTAAAGCAAGAAGGAATGAAATAGTAATTAATTTACTGTAGATAAATGTTTCTTCCCTGTATAACAGAATGAAACATTTGTAAATCTGATTTAATATATTTATCTTTTATGCCAATTTCATTATTCAAGAACCTGACCCTAGTGTGTATGAACTAAATGGTGCTGTCAGAAGACAAATAACTTGATGCCACATTTATTTCTCTCAGTTTTGTTCTGACATCATGGAAGAACTTGACACATTGCTTCCATTGGCTCTGGCATGCAGAGATGATTCTCTTCAGGAAATTAGAGCAAACTTTGTAGAGGCCTGCAGCAAAGTGGCAGCAGCTGTCCTGGCAAGGCTAGAGGAGAAAAGCAAAGAGGTTCCCTCCAAAGCTCCTCTGCAAGACATGTACGCTACCCTCTCCACGGCCATATATGTCTCTCAGCATTTTACAATGTATAGCAATTTAATGAGAGAAACCAGCAAAAAGTGAGTCACTTTTACTTATAATGGTTTAATTCAGACATAAATAACACAGGACATCAGTCCATTCTGGTGATACAGTACGGGGGCAGTTTTCTAAATAGCATCATATTTTTCAGCACACACGCTGCATGTGCTATTTATGGGAAGAACTGAATCAAAGCTATTGATAATCCAAAGCAGCCATTAAAAAACAAAATTTACGTTTAAGATCTGCGTTTGATTTGCTGATCAATATTTTTTATTTATTAAGCTTGAGTAAATAGCATTGTCCAGTGAACTGAATGTACTCTGCTCTCATATAAATAAAGGGCTATGGCCTTAATTTCCTTTTCTGACCTTTGCAATAGCTGAATTTTCATAAAATCTGATTTAGTACATAGCAATCTCAGACTATAAATATACATTCCTGTGCTTTTTCCTTATGTATTAAAAAATGGGAACAAATACATATACTGTAGTTTCAGAATTTATTTTTCATTCCATGCAGAGAATATATGAAGTAGCAGTGTAAAGACTAAGGCAATGTTTGACCTGGGGGGCAATATAACTACATTTGCTGTGCTTTTCACTTAAGACACTAGGAGTCTCTTTATTGGTCCGTGTGTTTCTGGCCATATGTAATTTAAAAGTAGAAACTGGGCCTTTTAGGAGGGACTCCTGAACGAGTGTAATTTTCAAGGTATGTATGGTACCTAAGGGGTTGTGTGCACCACTGAGCTACTTTTCTTGTGATGTTTTACTCTCTCCTGCTTGAAGTGTATCTTTGTGAATGGGAAGTCTGAGCCAAAATATTGATTAATAATTCTACTTGTGTGAATTATGAGAGAATTTTAATACATACCTACCAAAAATAATCAAGGGACTCTGTGTTTTAGTTTTCTTTAACACATTCGGTGTTGGTGCCATTATGCTTCAACTCAGAATCTCCCACTAACTGAATGACAAATGTACTTTCATCTCAGAATATAGGATAAATAATATATTTCGCAGTGACTTGGTTAAATGAGAGTTTAGAGATGAGCAAATGTATTTAAAGACCTTGTGAAACAAAGAACAGGTATTTTTCAAAAGCGAATGCTCAGTTCAGACTCATGACACCAAAGGGAAATGAATGATTGATACCTAATAATCAAAAACATTTGTAGTCCTGGGGACTGTTACCTCCTACTGCACAGCCTTTCAGCCTTTGCCTCTTTGATCATTCTCTCTGAACAGACCCCTGTTCCTCGTGCCTGTCCAGCAATACCAGGAGTTCATCAGCGTTCTCCAGTTTCAAGTTACGAACTACTGTGTCAGAGTTTGTGCCACAAGCATTTTACAGGATGCTGAGAGCCACCACTGGGATGACTACAAAGCTTTTTATGAGGTGTGAGGTTAAGTTTACTGTGCCTCTCTTTTGCAGAATGTGTTCGACTGGTTGCCAGCTCTCTGACTAATTAAAAGCATAAGATCAGCATTATTTTTACATGAAGATTATTGGAACTTACTATTTTGAAATATCTGATATTGCAGGCAAATGTCTCTGTAGAAAGGATGTAGGAAAACATAGTCATTTAAATATTAGATAAATCATTATCATTGAGTGCTTGTGTCATTTGTGTAATAAAATCTTGTGTGTCAAATTCAAGATACTCACATAGAGCTCAGTAAAGAAGATACCATCATTTTAACTCTTCTTCTTATAGAAAGTATGACAAACAAAAATGAAATATAGGTTTGTTTTTTTCTTCCCCTGGAAGGTTTTAGTCTTACTCTTTAATTTTTATTTTCAATTGCTTTCAGTTTTGTGAGTGAAGGATGTAACAAAGAAAGATAGTGTAGTTACCTTCAGCATTCAGCAATACATTTCTGAAATAGCTAGTGCCATTTCATCTGGATTTTGCAGTCACAGATCTGCTCTTAAAAGATAATCCAAATTATTACGTGAAATTGCCCTAAGGATCAAGTGAATTATTGTAACATTTGGTGGGTTTTCTTCATCCCAGTTAAACACAGACATACACTGTTTGAAGTTATTTTCACTTAATTTCAGGATGAAGTGCCAGTGGTGTATGTCTTTAATCAATAATAACAGATCTCCTGGACACAACATCCCACCCTTCTTTATATAATTGGCTGTGTGAGGGAACTAGGGTGGTTTGCTAAGCATTTTCTGGAATTCTTACATGAGAGAAACTCTGTGTAATACATGTATTCTGCAGATGTAATACAAAAATCTGCTGAGTCAGTGACAGAAGTTTGTACAGGACAGATGATGCAATCCGTAATGTCATTGATCTATTTAAATTCCCACTAAGAGAAGTGAATAAGTATTTTACTTTTCTCTGAATGTGAGGGTGGATGTCCTGGATTGATGAAAAGGTGAAAAATTTAGTGACTTTTAGCAGCTGGTAAATTATTGCTCTTCACTGTCCCTGGTCCTTATGGTGCTGTGTTTTGTTTCTCCATTCACCATGGAGAACATAAGTAGTTGTCTCAGTAAGAAAGAGTATGGACAGCTCAACAGTTTCACCATACTGATCAGAACTGATGTGTGTCAGGAGGGATGAAGAAGCTGGTATCTCAGCTCTGTACAGTTGCAGGACTTGAGGTGGCAAATATGTCATTTTACATCATCACTCTGCTCTTTTTACGGGGCCTTGGCCCAAGGATGGACCATGATCTGCTCCAAGTGCCTTCAGGAGGCATGATGCTGAGCAGCTGCTCCTTCCACTGAGTTCTTGTAGGGATCCCAAATGAAAGAGATTGGCTTAAGACATATTGCTTGCTACAGAAACATCCTGCTGAAACTTCCAGTGGTGAGTGGTGGCTCCTTCTGAGGTCTAGGCTCAACAGGAGGAGTGAAGCTCAGCCTCTCTTAAGTCATGCAGATCCTTCTGAGCTCAGAAAACAAGTGAGTTTGGAGCTGGACACCAGAAGACCTTGCCAGTCGTTAAGAGCTTTTGGTTGATGCAAGTGGCAAATCTGTAGTGATGTGAGCTGGGAGCTGAGCCCTCTGCCCTGGGATGCCGGGAGCCGGAGCTGACGGGGTGCACAGCTCTAGGGATCGGGGGTCTTGCTGTCAGAGTGCACTGAACACCCACCCTGCTGCTGGACCACCGCTCCAGATCACACTTTGGAACAGCTTTTAGTGCAGCAGACATCTGCTGCAGCTGTGGGAACTCCTCTTTCCTGCTAGTCAAAGAATAAAGAGCTGTCTGTTGGAAGATGGTGTCGAGCGGCTCATGTAAGGAGGCGCAGCTGCTTGTTTCCTGACGTGTAAGCCAAATAAAAGCTCACATCTGTCCCTGTTGTGCAAAGCCTGCAGAAATAGCAGATGTTTCCCAGTAGAATTGTCTAGAAATGACAACAAATAGAAGAACAGGACAGGAAAGGGGGAATGAATCTCATTTAAATCTTCAGTGATACTGTTGCTTTCTGCAGTGGTGGGAAAATGTTTGTTATTCAAAGTAGAAAAAAGTTATTCAAAAGGAGAAAAAAATCATTCAATTTATTGCTTTAAATTAAACAGAACAAAGAAAGCAATTCATGTTTATAGTTACATAGTTAAAAACTAAAACTTGCCAACATCCAGCTTCACAGGGTAATAGATACCCTACATTAGAAAGTAAATTTAAAATTGTAATTCTGGTTGTTAACTCAGCATGGTTCTTGAAAATTTTTAAATTTATTATTGTAAATAAAATATATTAGCAGAATAAATTAGCTTCCATTGGATGTTGAAAATAATTATTTTTTTAACTGGTAATTCTGTCATTGTTTTTGCAAAGAAAGGGAAAAGTTAGTAAAATGGCCGTAGGGTAGGATTGGGGTTTATTTCTGGGTAAATTCTGTTGGAATATTCCTCAAGAGTAGTCATGGTAATACATGTAAGACAGACTTATGGAAAATGTGTTAGTGTTTGATTTATTCAAACTTACGAAGTTATGTTAGGAGCTGAGTTATAGAATCAATATGTACTTTCTTATGATGATGTTTCAGTATGTCATGCAATAACATTGTAATTTTATTTCGAATTAGAAAAATGGGAAATTATTTCAGTATGTCCTTTATTTTATTATAACAATTTTTGTTCAATGTAAGACAATCCCATTTTATTTGTGCGGAAACACTTGTCAAGTGCTTGGTTGTTCAAAATACCAAATTAATTGTTTTATGTTTGCCTGTTGAGAAATACTTAAAACAGTTTTAGGATGTTCATGGCTGTACTTATAAAAGACAATCAGGCATCAAATTTTGTTTTGAAACTTATCTGTATGACATTTTTCTCTTCTACATCAGTGAAACTTGGAAAGTTGGACGTCTAGATAATTATTTATTTGGGTTTTGTTTTCCTAAATGAGATTGGAGAGATGTGTATGCCAATCATAAATTTAATGACTAGGCAGGTTTGATACTTTATTTCTTTGTAAAATTCACCCCTTTTTAGTATAAATTACACTTCAAGTATTAATGCAGAGAAATAGTGAATAATGACAACTTCCAATAATCTGCTAATGTGTTTAAACATGTTTCTTATTATTAGAGGATGCCAGTACAGTATTTTAACACTCATGGGGTTATTTTATATTTCTAATACTGGTAAAATATCAAGAAATTCTTATACCCCATTGGAATGGGGGAAGTGAAGATTCAAGTCTTTGTTCTGAAACAGCTTCATCAAAATGCTATTTTCTGAATAGGTATTATTTTGAATATTTGAATGTGAGTTGAGCTGTGTACTTCTTAGATATAATATGGATTAGCCACTGTGGTTCGGACTCTTTTGAATTTATCTCTGTGTCTTATTGCCATATAGACAATGAAATACTAATACCAAAGCTCGTGCCTTCCTAGAAAATGTTTCATTTCAATAAGGTACCGTTATGAGACCAAAAAAAACCCCCAAAAGTCTTACTAATAAATTCACCTGATAAAATCACACTAATAAAATAACCTGCTGGGTGATTTTAACCATCCCAACATCTGTTGGAAAAGTAGCACAGCAAGTTGTAGGCAATCCAGGAGACTCCTGGAATGCCTTGATGACAACTTCTGAAGTCAGAAAATTGATGGTCCTTCCTGGGGGGATGTGTTATTGGACCTGATTGTCACAAATGCAAGTGAACTCTTCAGGGGTATCAAAGCTGCAGGCAGCCTGGGCTGCAGTGACCATGCACTAGTGGAGTTCACTGTCCTGAGGGGTAAGAGGCAGATGAAAAGCTTTGTCAGGTCTCTGAATTTTAGGAAAGCAAGCTTCCAGCTCTTCAAGGAGTTAGTAGATAGGATCCCATGGGACGAGGGAGCAGAAAAGAGCTGGCAGATCTTTAAAGATGCTTTCCATAGGGTGCAAGAGGTCTCAGTCCCCTGGTGCAGGAGATCGGGCAAGGGAGGTGAGAGACCAGCATGGCTGAGTTGAGACCTGCTGGTCAAACTAAAAGGCAAGATGGACCTACAAAGGCAGTGAAAGAGGGGACAGGTGTCATGGGTAGAGTATAGGGACACTACCCAGTTATGCAGGGATGAGATCAGGAAGGCCAAGGCACAGCTAGAACTGAACTTGGCAAGAGATTTTAAGAAAAACAAGAAGGGCTTCTGCAGGTATATAAAACAGAAAAGTAAGGTTTAAAGAAATTTTACCCCCTGATGAGCCACAATGGTGAACTGGTAACAACAGACAAGAAGAAGGCTGAGGTTCTCAACAACTTTTTTGCCTCAGTCTTCACTGCCATCCGCTCTCCTCACAACTCTCATGTTGTTGGCCCACAAGATGCAGACCAGAGAGACAAAGTGCCCCTCACTGCAAGTGAACATAGGGTTTGTGACCACCTGAGGAACCTGAAGATATACAAGTCCATGGCACCTGATGAGGTACATCCTGGAGTCCTGAAGGAATTGGTGGATGTAGTTGCCAAACCACTGTTCTTGATATTTGAAAAGTCATGGCAGTCAGGTGAAGTCCCTGGTGACTGGAAGAGAGATGTTATGCCCGTATTTTAAAAGGGTAGAAAGGAGAACCCTGAGAATTACTGACCTATCAGTCTCACCTCTGTGCCTGGGAAGATCATGGAACAGATCCTCCTAGAAAACACGCTAAGGCATGTGGAGTACAAGGAGGTGATCCAGGACAGCCAGCACAGCTTTACCAGGGGCAAATCCTGCCTGACAAACCTAGTGGCTTTCTACAACAAAGTGACTACATCAGTCGAACAGAGAGAAGCTCCTGGCACAAGACAGATGTGGACCTATTGGAATGTGTCCAGAGAAGGGCCACAAAAATGATCTGAGGGCTGGAGAAGCTCTCTGATGAGGACAGGCTGAGGGAGCTGGGGTTGTTCAGCCTGAAGAAGAGAAGGCTTTGGGGGGACCAGTACCTGAAGGGGCTAGAGGAAAGCTGGGAAGGGACTTTTTACAGGGGCTTGCAGTGAGAGGACAAGGGGTAATGGTTTTAAGCTGAAAGAAGAGAGATTTAGGTTAGAGATCAGACATAAATTCTTCAGTGTGAGGCTGGTGAGAGCCTGGCCCAGGTTGCCCAGGGAAGCTGTGGCTGCCCCATCCCTGGCAGTGTTGAAGGGCAGGTTGGATGGGGCTTGGAGCAACCTGGAATGGTGGGAGGTGTCCCTGCCCGTGCAGGGGGGTGGATCTGGATGGTCTTTGAGGTCCCTTCCAACTCGAAAAATTTGGTGATTCTGTAAATTCTGGACATCTCATATTATCATTTTTATTGTTTGATTGTTATTTTTTTAATGACTTGTAACACTATGGGTTTTGAGAATAGTTTAATTAAGGAGGTCAAATGCCATGGGTTGGTTTCTTGGCAGAACCTGAGTTCTGTAACTGAAATGGAATATGTGTTTCCTTCTAATAAAGATGCTTTGCATCTTGTCAAGGACCATTTTTTGGTCATCATGTGCCTGAAACTCTTTAGCAATTTCCTTTCAGATTAAATGAGTTAGAGTTATAGGAACTAAGCTGATATTTTGGAAGGCGTGTTTTTGTTGTTTAATGTGTGGTGGTTTTGCTAGGGGGAAAGATGCTCCTTCTCTGTCCAGATGTGGCATTACTTCTGCTGTGCTCTTCATCATGATCTGTGGACTATTCTACCTCCCAAGACAGCCCAGGAGATTCTTACAGATGTACTGGAACAGTCTTTGGATATTCTGTCCTCCAGATATTGTCAGGCCTGCCCCACCTACAAGAGAACACCACAGATCAGGTAATGGTTGTGTATTTTATGCACACTTTTAGTCTATAAAATAAGTAAATCTTAGTTTTCTGTTACACACTACTTTAATTTTAAAAAAAATAAATAATGAATACAGCAGAGGGAATAGACACAATTTATGTATTTTGATGTTTGTTTTAATTAGGTAGATTTTGTATATTTAAGAATATTTGGTAGTGATACACAAAACCAGGCAGAATCAAAGACCTCTTCTGAACTCTTGGTGAAGTTGTTCCATAAATGGGTTTGAAAGCCTGATGATGAGCAGTGCATTGAGGAGTGGTGTCTCAACCAAAAATGTAGGCAGCACTGGCAGCATCAGGATGAGATATCGAGCCTTTGCCTCATGAAGAAAACTCCATCAGTCCCAGTACAATTTAGGTTTTCATTGGGCTTTTTCAAGTGAAAGCACTGTGAGGTCACATAAAAAAAATTGCCAAAATTAAGCCAGTGGTGCAGAAGAAGAGGAGGAGGAGACTGTTCCTTCTCTTAGGAAATACGAAGCTGGAAGCTGTTAGGATTCCCATGTTTTGCCAGCAAGGAAGGTCTTGTAAGAAATACTGAAGCAGGTGTCTCCATCCAGAAGCTTTCATTATCCCTGTCCTTTCTATCTAGTTTGTTGTTTAAGTGGAGAAGCTGGTGTGTTTCTCATCCTGCCCCTTTGCTGAATATCTTTCCTATATTAATATATGTTCCTCTTTTTATATTTTGAAAGTTATAGAGTCCATGGAGGCCATGCAAATTAAAAACACAGGAGATGAAAGACACTCAGCAGAAACATGTCCTGTGTAAGCTGAGTTATGTGCTGTCATCATAAATTTTATTAAGAGGGAGTGTCAAGGAAGTTTAAGTAACTTGCTTGAGTTCACATAATTGGAGGAGGTAGAAAAAAACCTGAATTTTTACTCTACACATCAAAATACCATTTGCATGCTTTTTTAATGCACTAATTCACCATGATGAGGCTCTTCTGTATCTTTAGTAACACAGTATTTGCCTGGTAGCTTTCCTAAAAATTTCCTTGTGAAAAAAATACCCTGAAATACACAGAATATGTACATTTATACAGTATTTCTTAAATGTAGTTTTCATCAGTTCTAGCTTAATTGACTTCAAAATACTGAACAGAAAGAACTTTTTACTTTGTTGTTTTGTAGAGAAGATATTTTGAGTTGTCCAGTCATGCACAAATGACAAAAAAATAAATTAATTAACATAATTCAACATATTTTCCTCACAGGTTTGCTTGGGGTTTTCTGGGGGTGTTTTGCTGTGTTGTTTTTTTAAATAATACTGTAGTTTGTGGGGGGAGTGTTTTCTCCCAGTGACTCTTGAACTGTTAGAGATCTGATCTGTAGCACCGACAAAGGACTGTCCATGTGTGTTTGTCCAGATTTTCCAAAATTAATAGCATCCTTAAAAATACGGATGTTCACGTATGCATCCATTGGCTTAAGTACTTTTTTCAATCCAACTTCATGCCTGCCATGTATTCTGTATTAACCATCTGTTTCCTCTCTGTTTTATGCCAGCAAAGTCTTGTGAGCTGATGTTACTCTAGTTTGGATTCATGCTGTTGTTTAGGTGAATGACCCGTGATGCTCTGCCAGCCAAGATCAACAGGCAACAGATTACAGACTCAGAAGTGTTCCACATCATAACATGTTGCCTGGCAGTTGAAGTTTTGCAAATTGAAGATTTAGTTCATTTGCCATTACTTTTGTTGCTCCAGCAAGTCTTCAAAATAGTACGCACATTTTTAATTAGAGTTTGTAATAAAGGAAACTAAATTCAATTTTGTTTAGTTGTAGTTTAGAAGGTAGGTTGTTCCTGTCTAGTGGCACTGTCCTTTGGAAGAGGAAGTTTCCATGTTTTTAAGTATTTTTTTAACTAGTTTGATTAACAACCTTTCAGTGGATGCACTGAATTTTTACAGTGTGGTGGATTCAGAATTCCTGCATCATTGGTGGAAGACGACATTTGAACTCCATGCTATGATTTAGGTATTTTGTGTTCTCAGAGGAAAGCTCTCTTTAACTGAATTTACCACTGTCCTGATGCCCTAAGTAGTGGTATTCTCACTTTTTGGTTTTTTGTTTTTGTTTGTTTTTCTCCTACAGAATTGATATTGCAGCAATTTTGATGTGTGCTGAAGAAATGATCTGGTCAGTTTGCAGCTCTGCACAGGAGTTCCTGAACCCACATGAAGACAGAGACCTTAAGATCTATAAAATACATAGCCACTGCAATAGTCTGCTGTCTGTGTTGGCTATTTTAACTTCACCACTGAAGAACTTGTATCAGTGAGTATGAAAGAAACATTCCATCTCAGATAAAATTAGTTCTTGATCTTAAACAGATCTACGAGGTGAATAATAGTGTTGAAGTACAGATGCAGTACATAGTGTTGACACATTTTGATAACCTTTGAGTATTTCTCCATTTGGTCTTGAACTTAGCTTTTTGATCTCACCTAAAGCTCAGTTATCCTGACCATGATTTTATTAGCTTTTTATCAAGCTCCTATACTGCACATTTTTTTGTCTGGTGGTAACATAGACCATAGTGCATGTTTGATTTCCAATGTTTTATTTCTTCTAAAACACAAACAGTAGAATTTCTTTAATTCTTACTGTCCCAAATTTGCAGTTTACTGTTCAGTTAGGAAATTTTGTTAGAAACAACCTTCTTACTGGTTTAAAAAACATTTACTACTGTACTACCAAAGATTTTGGTAAGATTTTCAAGGATTTTGTCACTCAAAGAATTGAAAATATTAATCTACTTACTAGTTCATATTTATGTCTCTTCAACTTCTGGGTATGTTAGAATATTCTGTAATCTCTTAATTCTGTAACTGCTGAGATTCAGAAATAATTTACTGATCATCTGGTTACATGACAAATATGCTTCAATAAATATTACACAGAGTATAGAAGGTCCCTCTTCATAAAATTTTGTCTTCATAGGTCTCAGCTATAAAAAGGACATGCTATTTGTGCTGAAATTAGGTCTGAGTCTTTCATTGCTTTTGCATGCTAAAAATTCTTCTGTAAAGAAGAATTTGTATATACAAAGTGAGGTCACAGATTGAAAAAACAACAAAATCCAAATCTAAGAAAGCCAAATCCTATTCAACTGACTTTACTTTTAGTACACAAAATTTGAATATTCTAGATAATTATAGTAACATAAAGAGGAGGGTGGAGACCTCCTGCATTTAAACTTTTTTACCTAAAATATTCTTTGTCATATTTGGACTCATGCAGAAGTGCATTGTAACTGGATGTTTGATCTTACATCATGCAGGCTCATGAAAAAATAACTATTTGGAAGATGACTCGTGGACAGATTAGGTATTC
>NW_009952686.1:464567-470503 GCF_000747805.2 Chaetura pelagica | reverse complement strand
CTGCTGTGGCAGTAATAATGGAGGCACCAATAGACACTGTAGTAGTTCTAACTGCTTTTACTGTCCATTTTGACATTTCACTTTTCCTTCCTTTCCTTCCTGAAAGCCCTTAGGATGAGGGACCACAATAAATATGTCCATTCCTTTGGCTGTCCTAGTCTCCTCCGCTGATCCATGTTGTTTACAGGTTTATGTATATCTGTAATAATAAAAAATCTGTGCTAACTTGAGCAACTCACTAACAGAGATATTGAGGCAGCATATTTTCTATTTTATGTAAAGTGCTACAGATTAACAACTGGGTTATATAGGTTTTTTATTTAGGCATATAAATTTCAGTAGCCTTATTTGCCTTTCTAGAGATCAAAAACTCAACGTGCACAGGATGTAGCAGCTCATTTAATCTGCTATAAAGTGCTCTGCAAATTATAACTAAAATCTGTCAGCTTTGTTTAAGAAGGATACAGAAAAAGCCATATTGTTACATAGTCACATTGTTATATAGTTGCAAAAATAAGATTAACAATAAAAGACATTGTTAGAGAGATGATACATGGTTTTGTTTGAGTAAAAAAGGATACTTTTAATGAACTGTGTATTGTAATGAACTTTGAGACTTCATTATCAAAACAATTCTTCTATGTGGTATGTCTCATTACAGCCAATATTTGTCAGGTAACCTAACTCAGCGTCCAGAAAATGAAGAAAAATCTTGAATTACTATACCCAGTTGGAAATACTTGCATTTGCTGAATTCTGTGTTGATTTCTAGATCTGTTATTTACTGAGTTGTGCATGGTTCATCACATTAAGAATCTTATCAATAGCAAATTTAGAAGTTAGGCATGATTTTAAAGGACTACTAATCCTTCATAAATTCTTTGTGCAATTACAGCTGTATAGTCAAAAATCACCATCTGTTATCTTGGCTCTATATCTTTCAAAACTTGGTAAAATTAACTGCAAGTGAAATAAAGATTTTTCTTTTAAATCTAGCAAGCTTCCTTTTGGTACTAGAAGATTTCCCTGCAGGGGCTAGGTTTAAATTAATCTTTAGACTGCTCAGGAAAGTTTTGTGAAATCATAAAAGTAGTGATGACAGTACATTGTTTTCCAGGAGTTGTCTAATCATAGGACTGGCATGTTTCCAACCTACTAGAGATGCTGTATTAATTATTTCTTCCAGAGTATTAAGATTATTCAAGATTGATTATTTTGTTGTTGAAGTGCAACAAAATAGTGGAGGTGCTAAGAAGTTAATAATAATCTTAACTTCAAATAAAGTGATTCTGGCATATGATTTCTCCTTCCTAATTTTGTGATCAAACATTGTACATTCTGCTGTCACTTTGAGTTTCTTTTCTGTATCACAAGGCTACTTAAGCCTTCACTCATGAATTTGGGGTCCTCAGTTCTACTGCTCATCACTGTTCTGTGCTTCATTTTCCTCCAGCTTTCTCTGGCCTTCCTAATGTGGCATTAACATAATAGAAATACTTGAGCTGACCATGCAGACACTCTAACACTGAGATTTTACAACCTCTCCATGAGGTTTTACAACCTCTCCTCTTCCACGGCTGCACTGCCTGTATCATACCAGCCCCCACTGAGAAAAGTTTGTCTATGTTGTTTCTTGTAATTAGTCTTTGGGCAGTTGTAGGCTGTAACTCAACCCTTCAGCCACCTCTTCCCCAGAGTAAAGGAGCCTAAGATCCCTCAGCCTCTTGTCATAGATGATGTGATCTAGTTAGTCCTTTTTAGTTTCCTCACATCCTCCTTGAGCTGTGGGTCCAACACCCAAAGCATTCTAGGTGAGGCTTAACTGTTGACAAGAAGATGAAGCAGTTCACAGTCTTTGGTTTGATTGCCATGCTCCTCATGTCTCACCTAAATCCTCTCTCCTACAGTTTGAATCCATTCCCCCTCAGCCCATCCCTCCCTGCCCTTGTCCCAAGCCCCTCCCCAGCTTTCCTGGAGCCCCTTCAGGCACTGGAAGCTCCTCTCAGGTCTCCCTGGAGCCTTCTCTTCTCCAGGCTCAACACCCAACTCTCCCAGTCTGGCTCCAGAGGAGAGCTGCTCCAGCCCTGGGATCATCTTTGTTGTCTTCATTTCATACTATGAATTACTATATCTTACTTTCTCAACAAAGCATTAAGTGGATTACTTTAATGCTGAGAGAAGAGTTTAGAGATTGTATTGGTAACTTTCCTGTCAATTGGGTAAAAATATCTGTCATTCAATTTTTTAAATTGAAACTATTTTTCTTAATTTTAACATATGGGAGTTATAATTAATGAATTTGCTTTTTACTCATGTTTATTCCTTACACAGAGCTAAATCCTTCAGAGCCTACAAGGAAATACCATTAGGATGCATCTTGTTGGCATCTCATTTTTTCACACCTGCACTGACGCTCACAAGATCAATTCTCACCTTGTCATACCCTACTGAGGAATAAAACTAGTGCTACTTGGAATCTTGCTGTGGTATTAAATACTTTCACAGATGCTATCCACTGCTTTGAGACTATAGGCAGCTGCTTTAACATAACTTGTAGTCAAAACAAATTTCCTGCTAGCTATTATTATACTTCTGTCAGAAGAGAAGTTGAATTAAACTGTCTGGCACAGAATCAGGTTTTCCTGGCAAGGATTACACAGCCAGCAGTGGACAGTGAGGATTGCTGGCACCAGAAATATTGTATGATCATTATACACTTGCCTTTTTTTTCTTTTTTTAAATTGTATCTGAAGTTATTCTAAAATTTAAACATTCCTTACAGGCCTCGGATTATCTCCTACTCAGTTTGAAAATCTGTGTAGGGGTTTTGTTATAGGTCTCAGAGGTCTGCCCAGTACTTGTCCATAGAAGACAGCTAAAAACCACGTGTAACAAGCTGCTTTAGCCCTGAAGTCTCTCAAACATGCACTATTTGGAGAAGAGATGTGTTCTTTTTTTATTAGATCCCTACCCAACTTGTAGTTATCATGCTTTCTTGTAGGAAGTTGGCTGTATGCTTTTCTATATTAAGAAAAATACTTCAGAGGATGAGAGACTTTTCTCACAGTGTTTAAATTACTGTCTTTAAAATAATTATCTCCTAGTTTAAGTTCTCCCTGTATCTATATTACAATTGCAGCTTTATTTTTAATCTTCAGGTTTTCATGAATTCACAAGGAGAAAAAATTCACCATGTGCTAACCCTTAGCTCAGATACTGCTTTACTTCAGATAATTTTGAAGTCTGTAGTAAATTCTTCCTACTAATTTTGCTTGGTTATTAATTAAAATTGATTTCAAAATAAATCACCCTGCCTTTGGGTAAGTTCAGAAGCTATACACCTGTCTTTCTTGTTGGACAAGTGTAATTCTCTCCCTTTTTTAATCCAGAGTCTTAGGCAGACACTGACCTTGCAGACATTTAGCTACACCTCTAAATTATATGCAGCTGTGAAAAAGAGTTTAAAAGTACTTTTAAATCATTAAATTACAAAACACAAAAGCATCCTGTATGGAAGTGAAGATTTTACCTTCTAGGGCAGGAGTTCCTGCAGGCTGTATGCCAATGGATTTCCATTCTGTCTCCAGTTCTAAGTGTTCAGACCCACTGTTTCCCTGTCCTGGTAGTGGATTTTTATATGTCTTATAAGAAGATTCTCTTGTCCTGAAAAAGTCCTCATGTCTTTTCCTGGGGTATTTTTAAGTGTCCTTCTACTCTTACTGCAGCAGAAAGAGTTCTGACTCAAAAGGGGGAATGAAATTGGATCACTGCAGAGAGTCAATCAACTATACCATAAATTAGTTCTGTAGAAGTGGCATTTTTGAAGGTAGTTACCTTTATATCATTTAGAAAATCACAGTCTTGATACAAAAGGAAACAAGCTTCAGAGAAGGAGAGTTATTAAGACGAAGAATTCACAGGCAAGCAAGCTGAAAAGTAAGGTGCAAAAAAGAAGTGATAATTGATTATGGTTTGTGGAGGATGGGTGTAAGAGACTATACCCTCTCTGCTGGAATTGTGTTCATTGTAAATGAGAGTAAAAAGGGAAGAGGCCAAGGGACATCCATTCCTATCACACATTATTGCATCCTAGTGGCTGCTACAGAAATTTACAAATACTAATGCATTTATTATTATGTTTGATTAAATAATAATTAAAGACAAATATTCAGTTTTATAGCCCTGTTATTATATACATCTATTATTGTGCAATATCATTAAATAGTAAAAATAGGGATTTTTAGTATCAGTGGATTGGACTCATCTGCTTTTTTCCTTCTCATATCCTTTGGGTAAGAGAAATAATACAGAAATAATATGTAACTAACTTATCTAATTCTCCACAAGACTTTGTATTTGAGGACAGCATATTTTTCACCCAGTATTGTATTTCTCACAAGCCAGTGAAGGTCCAAAGCTTCTGGTTCAAATTTTTCTCCAGTTTACTCGAAAGCTTATGTGTACATGCTCACTTTCAAAAGATAAACCATTTTCATATGATAGAAGTATTGATAATATGATGCTTGTATTGTGCAGAAATAAAAGAGCTATAAAAATGAATGATTGAAGACCAGTTTGCTTATTTGCATTTTCAAATATATACGATGTGTTGTATAGGAGTAAAAATGTGAAGAAAACTACTTTAACAGTATTGCATACCAAGTTGCAATGAGTGAAAGTAAAGAGGATACAGAATTACATTCTTAACAGTTCCTAAGATAAATTTGCAATTATGTGTATGCATGTATATATTAGTACTATTTATCTCAAGGGATTTTGTCTCTTCTATTTAGGCATATTTAGTACTAGTGATCTGAAGGGATTTTCAGTCTTCCATGTAATTCAGAATTTATTTATTTTTTTTCCAGGACATTTCTGAACAATTCTGATGAAAGTCTTCCTCAAGATTTTTCAAATGTAATTTATCATCCCTTACACTGGTTATTTTCCATCCCATCACCCTGTTCATCCTTCCTGAAGTGAGTATCAAATGTTGGTTGTTGTAAGAGAATCATCAGATACTCAGTATTAATCAAATGCTGCCACAATATTTTGAAGAGATGAAATCTGAATAAACATCTAATTACTATTCTGATTTTAAAAATCATAGAAACATTTTTTTAAAATTCATTACTGGTTTCCCTAATCTTTAAACTTTAAGAGTCTGTAAGAAAGGTCATGCTGAAAGCAGTACACCATGTAGCTTTTTCCTAGTATGTTCATTATGTGTGGTATTTGAATTAACTGTGAGGTTTTCTTCCTTTAATTGAAGAGTATATAGCTCTTGACAATAATGTAGTTCAGCACAGTTGCTGTTTTGAAAGACTTATAATTAAAGGGGAGATAAAGAATGTACGCCTGTGTTTATGATTGCTGGTTAAGAAAAAGGTTTGATATATAAATACCTCATTGAAAAATATTCTGCTTTATCATAGTTGATTTTTTTTTCTTTTTTTGGAGCTTGCTGCATGATTAGAGACAAAAGCTTAATTTCTTTTTCTGTGTCACTGCATATAATGACAAGTTACATATGAGACATGTGCTACCAGCTGTGCTGTCATCCCTTTCTAATTTTGAACCTGAAGCACTCCCACACCAGTGCAGATCCTCTCCTAACCCCTTCACCTCCTCCTCCTCTTCAGAAGTTATTTCCTGAGAGATTTTCGCTCTCCATTTTCATGAAAAGCTGCTTTTGTGAGTTATTATTGTGTTTTCTGAGAAAGCATTTTTATATTTTGGAGGAATACGTTATCATATGAGTGGTGACCTATTGGTGACCCATTGGAGACCAATGTGCTGTGGATTTATTACTTCTAACCTCATACACACAGTACCTTGTGATTTTACTCCAAACACACTCATTTATTTTCATAGCTTTCAGTCCTTCCTGCATGTTAGCAGTACTGTCACCTCCTGTGACTCTGCTACCTGCTGAA
>NW_009952686.1:407426-464547 GCF_000747805.2 Chaetura pelagica | reverse complement strand
TGGGCTAAAATGCCAAACAGGGTGAATCACTGTCCAATTCAGAATGTGTCCTTGTCCCTCCTTGAATTAGTGATTTAATCTCCTTCTGAAGCTTGAGAGATGAGTTTTAAACTCTGAATAGAACTTCAAGAAAATTTGTCAGTCGCTTTGTAAGTCATGCATGGGTGGAATCATAGAGTCAGAAGAATGGTGGGGGTTGCAAGTGACCTCTGGAGATTATATAGTCCAACCCCCTGCTAAAGCAGGTTCACCGAGAGCAGTTTGCATGGAATCGTGTCCAGGAAGATTTTGAATATCTCCAGAAAAGAGGACTCCACAACTTCCCTGGGCAGTCTGTTCCAGTGCTCTGTCTCCCTCAAAGTAAAGAAGTTTTTCCTCATGTTGAGGTGGGACTTCCCATGTTCCAGTTGGTGCCCTTCTTCTGTCACTGGGCACCACTGAAAAAAGGTCTCATCCTCTTAACACCTGCTTATTAGGTATTTTTAAGCATTGGTAAGATCCCCTCTCAGTCTTCTCCAGGCTGAACAGACCTAGGTCTCTCAGCCTTATCTGTGACAGTTGCTCCAGATTCCTTTGTAGCTGAAGAATATAACCTGGAACCAGTGCACCTCATCATGCTACTTCCTGAAGTGACTTTGTTTACAGTTTCATTCTTTTACCAGATTATTTTTCATGCCTAAAAATGGCTACACTCTGTTTTCTTTTACCTATTGGACTTCAACATCTTTGTCAATATTTTTAACATGAACTAGTGTTAATGTTTTAATTGCCTTTTGGCCTCATTTGGCATTTTCTTTTTTTCTATCTTGGATACTAACCAAAATAACATACATGGTTATCAAACTTACTGAAAATTTATAGTACAATGGCTTTAGTGGTAATCATGATTCATTCTTTGCTTCATCTGGGGTTTATAAACCACTTGCAAATCAGAGCTGTTGCTGTTGTGTTGGGTTTTTTTTCTTTTACTGTACAAAACTGAACATTTATATGTGTGATATTTGTATGTACTTCACCTTTTGTCACTTTTTATGAGGCTAGTCTTATTTTCACTAGTGCTGAGCTACAAGGATGGGAGAACATATGCCTCCCCATATGCACGTTACAAAACTTCTCAGTGCATTTATTGGTGCTAGCTCCATGGCTGTAGGGAATGTCTGCTGTATTTTATTTTTCCTCCAAGTGAGTCACACCATTGTACATTTCAATTTGCAAGAGGCTTTAAGAGCCAAGAACGGGTGTATATTACAACATGATAACTTCCCATCTGGTCAATGACAGACAAGCTTTATTTCAACTCAAATATTCTATAAATGGCATTTATTTCTAAGTTAATTTAAAATATTATCCTTCATAAATCTCATAGATCAAATTGTCCCTTTTCTTATACTTTCAATGCAATGGGTGACCTTACTAGAAATTATAACGTGGCATTCAAGGGAGAAACAAAATGAAACTGGCTCATTTATTTTAACTGACTTAGTGAAGTGTTGAGTTTGCTATCAGCCACAGCTGATAGTGGCTATTATTATATTCACTAGCGTGAATATAGTACTTTTGTAATTTAAAATTTAATTTAAAATTAGTTTTTAATGTGCATTAGAGTTTATATATCTTTAAATAATCTTGAACATACAGAAGTTTAAGATAATACTGTTAGGAATGCAAAGCCCTGATGTTGAAAGTTTGAATGCAATATATGTTTCAAGTGTAGAAAAGTTATTTTGGAAGCAAGTTAAATCAAGACATAAATGTATTCCTGTGTATATATATATTTATGTATTCTAAATATTATTAGAATCCAGTATGTGCTTATATGCAAAAATAGAATTGTTGAGGCCATGCTACATTACCAGTGATTATACCAGATGAAAATCACAAAAGCTGTACATAAGGTTTTGTGACACGTACATTACTTACCAAGCTTTACTGTCGAAATCCCAAAGGCTGAGGTGTGTAAAATCCTCCTGTACTAAAATGACAATGGGAGTATTACCTGTGAAGTTTTGACATGGTGGTGTGATATGAGGCTCCTGTTGGGAAATGCAGATATGGGAGCTTGTTTTCCTTGGGTTACTTCAAGGTTTCCCTGCATGGTGCTGGAGACAGAGATACCTGTGAGGGACTAAACTGGAGCAGGGTACCAGCTGGCATGTGCATTTCCAGGCATGGTTAGTTTCTTTCAGGTAAATTGTCCATGTAGCCATTTGGGCTGAACTGCAAGGTTTTGGTGCAGACACCTCTGGGTTTTTTTTCCTGCATCCAGGCTGAGCTGGGTGGTGGCACACTGGGCTGAGTGAGGTGGTCACAGAAGTGTGCGGTGTCGCAGAGAACCCTCCTCTGCTAGAACAGCCACATGGACCCACTCCAGGTCTGTCCCGAGTGTTGTGTGCAAATGGCACAGAAAGTGTATGTGCAGAGGCATATAAACCCTCCTCTATTCCAGCAGGAAAGTGTACCTCCTGATGAGGAAGGCTTTAACTGCTCCTGAACGTGTTGTGTGTCTGCTGGCAGATACTGTTTATGCCTGCACAGTTAAGGCTTCAGAGCATATGTAGGTTTTTTTTTTATGCTGGTGCATATAAAATTCATGTGCATAAAAGTTTACATATGCAGTGTGTCAACTTTCAATGTTAGCAATGATTGTTGTATAAACTTGTAGCCAAAATGAATAAATGCACTCACAGAATCCCAGACTGGTCTGGGTTGGAAGGGACCTAAAAGATCATCCAGTCCCAGCCCCCTGCATGGGCAGGGACACCTCCCACCATTCCAGGCTTCTCCAAGCCCCATCCAACCTGCCCTTCAACATGTCCAACCTCAATCTCCCTTCTCCCAGTTTTATTCCATTACCTAAATATGGGTTGAAATTTAATTTTAAAATCTCCCAAGTAATTAAAAATAAAGCTTTCAGGGAAAAAAAATTACCTGCAACCCAGTTTTGAACACTTGTTTTTAAAAATTGTTTGAGAAGAAATAGTAAATGCAACAGGTGATAAACATCTTACAGGAAAAGGTATTTTTTTAGCTAAAAAGTAAATTGCTCCAGTGTGAGTTCAGCAGTCAGTGTTGGGTCATTGGCTGAGCTCAAAGGAAGCCCTGGAACATTTTTGTTTGGAAACCTAAACTTTTGCAGTACATGGAAACCACAAACAAAACAAGCTGCAATCTCCTTAAAAGCTAATTAATTTGCACTACTCTTTCTCACTTCTCCCTGCTGGATAACACTTCTCCAACCAGTCTAAATATTACAGGTGAATTTTTTAGGACAAGTAGGAATTGGTCAACCTAATGAAAAATCTTGTAGCTGCTTAATTAGGAGCTTCGTATACTTCATTCAGGGTATTTCTGACCTCTTACTAAACGGTTAATGAACTAAAGAATAATAGACTTAAATTTATTCAAGCATCCAAAAAAAAAATCCTTCTTGCCTGGTAGAACAAGGCAAACAGGGTTCCACGAAGGAGGTAAGTGAGGTTGCTTTCTATCAGTTATAACTTTGGCAGGCTACCAAATGTTAATTTGCTTTCAGCTAGTTAAGATTAAATGTAATTGCTTCCCTGAGCTGCCTTAAAGTAAGCAAGCATTGAAATGTTTTCAGAGTAATCTGGGAGGAATTGACATTTAAGGGAGTTAGCATGACATCTGCACTTTCAGGATATTAATTTCATAGGTAAACTAACCGCATTATTTTGTCTTTATCTTACATTTTGAAAGGACTCCGTCAGCCAGAGAACTGACAACCCAGGGTCAGCTCAAACTGCTCTTATCCCAGCCATGCTGTAATTTGAACTTGCTTTTGGAAACGTTGCTACATCATGATTGTCTCTTAGTGAAGATTTTACTGAGAGGTTCAAGTAAGTATTTGTACTGCCAATCCTTGTAAAAATATCAGTGAGAAGCACAAATTAATTTTTAACTACTGAAGTGCTGAGGGAAGGCTGCCAGCCATTTTTGTGGGCATTCAGTTATTAGCAGGACACTTCCTGAATGGGCAAAAAGGAAAAATCCTCACATTTTTAATGAGAATGTTTTGCAGTCAATCAAGTATTCATAGTTTCAAAGCAGACTACAGTTTGATAAAACAGGATACTACCATAAATGCAAACGAGTCAAAATGGATTTGAATTTAACAGAGCTTTGTTAGTACAACTCCTTTACACAGATTTTTAGAAGTGTGGATTATTAGTCTAAAAGATCACTCTCAACGTTATTTTTCAATGGTGAAAAGCCTCTTAGAGGTTTTATTTAAGTTATTATGTGTTTGTCACTGGAGGTATTCTAGAAGCACATTTATACGCTTCCTCACGTTAATACTTTCATTAATGCCCTTATGAAAGTAGAACAAATAAAGGAATGGTTCTGCAAGGTTTTCTTTTCATTCTCCTAATATTGTGTTTGGAGTAACAAACTTTATCACATCTTTCCTTTTAATAAGCTTCAGATAAAATTATCAGCTTGTTGAAAAGCTTATGGTATAATCACCTGTTTGACATAATTCCTCAGTAACAGTGAATGGGAACCTGAGTTTCTTCAGCAAAAGAGCTCTCCCTGCATATAAAAAAAAAATATAAATCTATTAGATCCACACAATATGAGATATAACACAATTTAGTTCTGTCATTTTAAAGTGGTCTAATGTTTGTCAGGGGTACAACATTGCTTCCAGTTCTGTCATGCATCTTACTGAGAGCTGCACTGCATCCAGTTGCCTATTCAAATACCTGTCATCTTTTACAAAGACTGACAAATGTTTGATCAGGATCATATCCTTGCCCTAGTGTTATCCTGTATTGAATTTTACTGGCTGCTTAAATTATCACAGGTATTAAGTGACAGAATGCATTCATCTATTGACTGACCAACCTCTTGGGTTTCAGGGAAAAATATGCTGGTTTGAATTAGAAAATGTTCTCTTTACACAGACTTTATTAATGTCATTACAATATTGGTATGAATAAACTTTCAGTTTAAATAAAGTTGAAACCTGCAATGATCCATATGTTCTTAATTTCAATAGGTTTAATTATCTAATGATAAAATGATTGTGTTCTTTATTCCTTCTCCTATGCAGCAGCTTTCTGATACTTTATAACTTTTTTATTATTGTTATTATGTTAACTGTTATGTATTAGAACAAGTTTTACTATATAGCTGTATCTTAGTACAATCTGTATCTTAGTACAAGCAGTGACTGTTGGATTCTTATGTTCAGCTGCATAAAAGGTTTACAGAATTATGTACTCATCAACAGTAAAATCCTGCAAAGCATAATATTCTGCATGAAAACAGCTGAGTATACCATAGTTTTTTAGTGATTTGCCCTAGTGATAACAAAACTCCCTGATCTCTAACTAGATTATAAGAATTGTTTTAGTAGGAAAAACCTCCCATTTTACTTTGCCTTCTGGCCTTAAAGCAAAATGTAAAGACTGAGTATAAATCAAAAATTCTTTATAAAGAGGTGCTTATATGTTGATGTTTTTTAGTAATTATAACAGATTTTACTATTCTAGCAATACTTCAGCATACTTAGAGTAGACATTACACACACACATTTAATTTAATTGCACTCCTCATGTTCTCATTGTAGAAAGACTATTTTGGGGAATGCATGTATGCATGGTTCAGTGTTGTTAAATATTGTAAGAAGGTTATCATCTTTGTTGAAGGCATTGAAACTCCATGTGTGTAACTGTAAGTTATCTGGACAGGAAACTGACAAAATTTGGACTTCAGTAATATTTTCTGCAATATAATAAATGAAATTTACATTAAAAGTCTGCTGCTCTTCAAATATAAAATTATCACAGCAAAAATACTACAGAAAATAATTCAGGATACCCCCAAACTGAGCTCCACTTATGTGTCTCCAGTGAATGTGGCCAGTGCGTAAAAGGCACCTTTGAAAAAATAGTGGAGTACTTTAATTTGTGTGTAACTTTCCTCTGTAACTTCAAACTATAGCTCTGCAGAACCTAGGTGTATTGAATTACAGTTAATTAGAGTATAATATAATCCCAGTCTTGTTTTATATGGGTCCAACATTCAGAAAATTTCTTCCAAGACAAGTTCTTCAGTTAGTGAAGGGTTTTGCAGCCTTTGCAGAGGGAAATCAATAAGGTAGCTGGTACTGTGTACATTTTCTGACAAAAAAACCCCTCTTGTTTTGCAATTTTCTTGGCTGTTTTTTGTTGTTTTTTTAATCAGAATTCCTTTCTTACCCACGGATATGAAACAGAAATTGATTATTTTGACAAGCAGCTAATAACAGAGGGATAGACAGTGGTGCTGGTGCAACAGGAGTCACTTCATCCAGCTGAAGGATAATAATAAGAAAATGGGAAGGGTGAAAGTGAACTCTTGAGAATTTCTGCTAGACTTGCTGTACAGGCCCAGATTGTCATACTGTGACTTCTCATTTGAGAGTCTTTCCTTCCAGGAACCAGGAGTTCTCATAATAAAGCAGAAAGCAATAGCTTCATTGACTTAAACTGGCCCAGGACAGGAGTAACACCAAAGGGAAACTCGTCAGTCAACAGACATCTTGCCATTTACCAAGAGCAGATAAGAAAGAGGTCACTGGGAAATCACCAACACGGCACATCCAAGGCCTTCAATCAGTCCTTCAGCCTCACACACACATGTTTGAGAAGGAGAAATGGCAGCACCAAGTTAGTGATGCACAATAGTAAAAGGAATGTATCGTTTTTTAAACAACCTTGTTCATTAAAACAAATACATCAGACTGCAATCTAATTTCATCTTCTGCACACAGCTTTAAAGTGAATACTGGCATATGGATATAAACTGGCAAAAAACTGCTTTCACAGCAGGAAGTGGCAGTTTTACCTGATATTTTTTGGCTTGCACAATTCATATTTGAGAGATTAATAGAAGAGGGTACCATGCAGCCTGTACAGTTAAACCTACATGATATCCCGGTCCCCACTAAAACTTCAAAATGAGAACTGCTGGTAACATTTGCTGCAGATCTGCAGATGGACCCAAAGAAATGTGAGTTGCTTCAAAAAGAGGTAATTTACCTGGCACACATGAAGAGGGTGGGAAAAGGAGAATTTCCAGTGGGAGAACAAAACTTTGTGGTGCAGCATCAGCCAACTCCCTGGACATTTAACAGATAAGAAGAGTTTTCTGAGACTGCTTTTGTAAACTGATTTCTGGCAAGACAAATTACTTGAAATATACTTGCAGAGTGGAAACTTTTTTTCAACTCCAATTCTTTGCCCCTTGTAAAGCAGCTCTTTAATTGTCACAATGTTCAAAGTGGCATTGTAATGTACATTTCAAGCCCTAATTAAATTTTAAGTAAATGTTATTAAATTTTAATATTTTTTTTTGCATTTAAAATTAAATAGCACTGATTTTTGTTTTATGTTATCCTAAAGAACAGTGGGGGGAGGTGTCTTCACCAGCTGGCCTCACTTCAGAGTCAGACAGATTTTTTAGTGACGGTGAGGAATTAATACAAAAGAAAATGTGCATTCCCTGAACAAAACTGCCATCTTCATTAAAAACCCCTAGCATTGCCTAAATCTGTGTGACAATTTAAAAATCTTATTTCAAGTACCTGGAGGGGGTTTTTTTTGTACTTCTTTGTAATAACTTGGATTTAATAATCCTGAGACATAGCCTACCAGGCAGTTTGACAAAGCAGCAATTCTGCTGGTCCTATGGTCCAAAGACACAGTTTTTCAAAATTTGGGGGTTAGTCTGCAACACTTTCGTCATCAGGTGAGCACAGGTGAGTCTCTGAGGAGGAACTGCACAGAGATAGCTCTCTTCTCCAGCTATTTGTGGATCATCTGGGATGGTGCTTGTGAGTGCAGAGATAGGTCCAGAGCACCTGAAAGAAGTTTTCTCAGCTTCATCATGATAGCAGCCTGTGTCCTGGCAGCCTAACATCAAAAGATTATAAAAATATTTTGGAAGGGGCATCTCCTCACAATGTGCATCTGACCAGTGAACTTACTGGGTACTGCAGCTGCCTGGCCACTGTGGTGAAATGGTAGTCATGTTTACTGGTGTGATGCAATTCTAGCTGGAAAATCAATAGAAAAGGGGCCTTAATCAAGTGGCCTTTTGATGACTTTCCAGTGACAAGCTAAAGAAAACAGAAAGTTTCTGAAATATTGGATAGGGATTTCCATTTGGACTGTAATAGAGCCCTGCTGAGAATCACATGGGTTCTCTGGACAAAGTGTGAAGATAATCTCTGTGATATATTTGCAGTAGTCAACATGGCTATGTTCTATGGTCATATGACTCTTCAAAGACCTACTCATTTCTGGTAGGACCTTCTTGCTAAAGAGCTCTAGACTGAATACATTTTAAGAGGGTAACTTGCTCAGTATTGATCCCAATACCTGGGGTAATACAAAAAAGATAATGTGGCCACAGGACTAAATTAAATATTGCCTCATGAAAGTTTGCTACCAGGATGCCATGATTTCAGCATACAATCCAGTAAAATCAGTGGTGGGGGGATTCTGATCATAAGGATTTTTCCATTTCACCCCACTAGGATGGATTTCACAGAAGCCACTAGCCCAAAGGTGGAAGCTTCTTCTCACTCAGATAGTTGAAAATAAAATGTTTAAGGAGAAGAAATTCCAAAGGGAGCTAAATAATCCTAAAATACTATGGAATTGGTGACAAATAAATATATAGGCACATAAGTAATTTGCTAATGTGTTAATAATTAACATGCAAATTATATGAAGAATTTTTGCCTTCTGTTGAGCTTTTTAATTGTCACACACTTTGGATTCATTGGGTTCACAGGTAGCAGTTAATACAAGATTATTATTATTTGTGTTTTACTCAGTTGGAATGGGTGGAGTTAAGAGCTGCATTTCATTCCAGATAGAAGTATTATGATCAAAAATTATAATTAAAAATGAAAATAATATGATTTCTGCCAAAATGAAAGTCATATTCAAAGTTACAATGGATTCTAGCTGTCAAGGCTGACTAGAGAATGATTGCAACGGAGGGGAACAACTCTGTGAGAGACAATAAAGTGATCTACCAGAACAGATACAGAAAAAAAGCCAGTGACAGAAGAAGCACTGAGAATATAGTGCAAGGAAGCAAGAAGTGCAGAGTGCCTGCTGAAACATTTGGTTCTATAAACAAAATATATCCTTTTGCATTCTCATCAGCTGCTCTGATTTAAACTAAGAAGAAACCAGAAGTTTTATGCTCTTGGCAAATAAAAGAACTGTATCAGAAATAATTTGCTCCATCTTCAGTTTCTCTTCCTAACTGAAATAGCATGTAGAAATTTGAATTTTGACTGCCTCTTTTGGTCAAAAAAAGACAGCATAACTGTTCATATCTTGTCTATCTTGTAAGGACTCACTGAGGAAGTATTCTAGAGTTAGTAAAAGGTTTTCTAAAATCATTACAATTCATTTCATGGCTAAACCAGGAGCTGATAAAAGCTGGATGAGTGTGATAATGACTGCAAGTTACTGGGTGATATTTCTATCCATAAGAAAGAAATATAGATAAATTATGTTTGTAACTGCCTCTTCAAAGATGGTTTTTAAATATATGGTTCTATCCCAAGAGTTTAAGTGTATTATTTTGTCATAGAAAGAATGATTGATTGTGACTGGTTAACACATAGCTGTTATTCATAGATACATTATTTTTTTTAAAAAAGAGATTTATTAATAGCAGTAATATATTTATTTTGGCATCCTCTTGTGCATATGGAACACTGTGTTATGTGGAGATAACAAATAGCAGATTTTGTTTAACAGATATATAAGTATATAGTTGTATTAGTGTAAGGATGTAAGTCCTGATAAAATGAAAAAGAAGCATCTACTTTGAGCTACCTAAAGGAGCTGTAGGTTCCCTTCAGAGATTAACTATTGATACACAGATGCAGTGATTGGAAAACAGAGAAATATATATAGGGAAGCATCAGTGGGCACTAAGTATGATATCTGTCATATAAAGACTGTTCTTACATGATGAGTAATAAGAAGGCTGCATTTGAGTTCAAACCAAGATGAACATTTAATATTATGACAGGTGAGCTAATAAATGTTAAAGAAAAATTCTAAAGTAGGGGAAATCTACATATCTTCCTGTAGACTCCTAACTCATAATGTTTAACCAGCTATAATGATCAAGTAGCTAAACCTTTCAACCAGCTGACATTATCTGTGCCAGTTTATCAGTCAGAAAACTCAAGGATGCTGAATTTCAACTTCAGCTTTGAGGGTCATATACTCTTACAGTAAAGGCAACATTGACTTCAGAGAGAAACAAAAGTTGATGAAAGCATACCTATCTTACTATGTTTAGCTTCAGAATGGTTTCCCAGTGAATTCCTGGAGATCTTTGCTGAAAAGAAGACTTATAAGGTACAGTAGTTATAAGAAGATATTTTTTCATTTATATATATATAAAGAACACTACCTAATTCTTTCATACTTCTTTCAATTTATTTAAATTTACTGACGCCACTAAGTTGGTCGGAAAATTACTAGTAACTTGTAACTCAGGCTTCCCATGTGGCACAATCATAAAGCAAAGTTAGGCTTAATTTAAAGCCTTAAGCCCCTTTAAACAAAGCAATTGCCCATCACATTCTGCAAAGACAGTTTACATAGTATTTTAAATCTCAGCAAACCCTCCTCCCTGGAATTTAGGTAAATTAAAATTGAGAAAAAAAAAAAAAAGCCTAGATTAATATTATCACAATTCAAATTTTCATCTCACAATTGGATTATCTCTGGTTTTTCCTTTTTGAACTGCTTTTTCTGCTGTCTTGGTTCTTCTTTGTCATATCCATATTGGACAACATATCACTTGTTTGAGTGAATGAGTAGAATTCATTTGATTCTTCACTCAGCAGCATCTGGCATTGGAATGAGTCTCAGCAAAATATGCCAGATCACTCAACTTGTAGGGGAAAAAAAAAGCTGACTAAAATAAAAATTCTTATTGCTTGATCCTGCCTTGAGGAAAAAAAAAAAACCACAAAACAAAACAAAACACAGCTTGTTGGTTATGAAGTCACTGGCCTCATTTTTCAACTTCCCACGTCCTGTGGGCTGTTTCCATCAAGGTTGCACACTACCCAAGCTGAATGGTTTACTGTGTTGTGAGAATTAGATTGTAGGAATTCAGAGGAGAGGAAAATGAGATTTTTTTGACTTTTACAACATTGTCAGGTCATTCAGACACGAATGGGAAGTAGCAACTTTTACTGGGGTAGATTCTGAAGTCTGGTCAAACCACTAGAAAAATGCAGCCTGCACATTGAGACCCTCCCATCTTTCTCCTGTACAAGTTGTAAAGATACAGGCAGCCAAACTGGCATAAAACAATAACATTTTCAAGTGTAATTTTATCTAAATCAGTTTTACAGAAACTTTCCACTTTGCATACTAGAAATGTGAATTACAAGTGTTTGGTTGGTTCTGGGTCTGGTCATTTATTGTGATTGTTAACATCAATAGCATATTCCAGGAGTATGTGGGAAGATGAGGTATTTAGCACTGTCACAAGTCAAAGCCATTGAGTTGCATTGGTTGAAAAAGAGGCTTAAACACATCATTATCCTTCAGCTGTCAGAACGTTTTGTAATTATTGTGAAAAACATTTAGAAATTCATGTTATGTAAGCTGGTACCACTCAAATCAATAGTTATCTTTGAAGACACAGGTATCTGTACCTTCTCAAATTCATGTTACTCTGAAAAACAAAGCCAAATCATTTTGGGGAAGTATGCAGCTGCAATTTTTATTATTATTATTATTAATTAACTGGAGTTCTATTATTTCACATGGCTAATAAATAGGTTAGAAGAGTTATACATAGTAGTCTTTTTACTGGGATTCTGCAGAAGTAGTACAATTCTGATTAATATTTAGTAAATAATCAAATTCCAGTTTTATACTGAGTGCATTTTGAATTAAATAAGCATATTCCATGGTTTGTGAATATGCTTCAGTCTTTTTTTTTAATGGCTACATATAATTCAGGAAGACAGCCAAATGTTATTATACAGAGGAAGACCAGATTTCAGGAAGTATTACTATTGTTTGAAATATGCAGGTACAGTTTGCAGTTTGTTTTGATTAATGCTATTTATTGCTATGAACTTGAATTACTTTGAAATTATTGTAACTGTGTTTTTTTGTTTATTTTGAAGGAAATGAAGCATTTAATCGTGATGAACAAAGTTCTCTCTCAGAAGAGATAAAGAGCAAACAGCCAACCCTGATTGAAACAATCTTCACAATATTATCTTACTGCACTTTATCACCCAAATCTCTTGGCATTGCTTTTGAGACCTACATGGAAAAAGAGCAGCTGTGGAATTTCTTATACACTATGACAGGTATTTAATTTATTAATAAATACTCAAAACCTGAGGTTAAACCTTGTCAGATTTCAGACGTGTAGTGCTTATTATTTTTACTTTAATAAATCAGATGAAATCATGGTATCTTACTTTAAGATAATAGTTTAACTGAGGTGTTTTGAGCAATCGGGTTACCATAGGAGTGGTAAAAATACTGAAGAAAGCAGAGGTTATGGACTGGTGTGGTCCAGGATTCTGATTTCCTCAAGTGTGTCTGTTACCAGTTTCTGTAACTCTCTACCAATACGGGTTCTTTTAATAGCTCCAGACATTTGCCATGATTTAAAAGTAATAAACAATTACAGGAGAATGGAAAAAGAAAAGGAAGAACACCTTTTAAGGGAGGTACAGTCTGATGGGCATATGGACACTGCTGTCAAGAGGCAGCTGGGGTCCTAATGTTCCATGGAGAGGGAGAAACACCCTCACTGTCATAACAGCTAATGCTGGAAAAGCAGTTTTCAACCAGAACAGAGAGGTGGGGCTTAGAAGAGTGGTCTTGTAAATGATGGCTAAAGCCCAGGAAAGCTCAAAAGAGAGGAAAAGAAGGAAGTGGGAGAGTGTGAGAGGGGAAATAGAGTGATGAATATCACGAAATAGGAAACAATGGTTGTAAAAGTGCTCAGGTATTCCTCAGAGAAAACTGGGATTGCAAAAATGTGGAAGTCTAAGCTGTGAGAGGAAGAAAAATACAGAAATGTTGGATGGAAGCTTCCAGAAAAGCCACTCAAAGAGGAATAAAACTTAGATCAGTGGAAAGCACAGACAAGCAAAAGTATGAGCAAAGGACCTCGTGTCCAAAGGCATCTCTGATACCTCCTGCATCCCTCTGCCTGGCTCTGCACCATTGCAGTGGAGAAACTGCAGTTCTCTCTGGTGTGAGGAGTGTGGAGAAGATTGATGCTTGTTGGAATGTCAATAACTGTATTTAGGATGTTCTATTTTTAACATGCAGTCTCTGATAACATGCTATTTCTCTGTTGATGACTATTATTTGTGTGAATTCCTTTGCCAAAATAGCTTCCTTTCCTTTGCTCTTTTCTAGTATACTGGTTTAAGTATTTCATTGTCCAATTTCTTATACACTATGACAGGTATTTAATTTATTAATAAATACTCAAAACCTGAGGTTAAACCTTGTCAGATTTCAGACGTGTAGTGCTTATTATTTTTACTTTAATAAATCAGATGAAATCATGGTATCTTACTTTAAGATAATAGTTTAACTGAGGTGTTTTGAGCAATCGGGTTACCATAGGAGTGGTAAAAATACTGAAGAAAGCAGAGGTTATGGACTGGTGTGGTCCAGGATTCTGATTTCCTCAAGTGTGTCTGTTACCAGTTTCTGTAACTCTCTACCAATACGGGTTCTTTTAATAGCTCCAGACATTTGCCATGATTTAAAAGTAATAAACAATTACAGGAGAATGGAAAAAGAAAAGGAAGAACACCTTTTAAGGGAGGTACAGTCTGATGGGCATATGGACACTGCTGTCAAGAGGCAGCTGGGGTCCTAATGTTCCATGGAGAGGGAGAAACACCCTCACTGTCATAACAGCTAATGCTGGAAAAGCAGTTTTCAACCAGAACAGAGAGGTGGGGCTTAGAAGAGTGGTCTTGTAAATGATGGCTAAAGCCCAGGAAAGCTCAAAAGAGAGGAAAAGAAGGAAGTGGGAGAGTGTGAGAGGGGAAATAGAGTGATGAATATCACGAAATAGGAAACAATGGTTGTAAAAGTGCTCAGGTATTCCTCAGAGAAAACTGGGATTGCAAAAATGTGGAAGTCTAAGCTGTGAGAGGAAGAAAAATACAGAAATGTTGGATGGAAGCTTCCAGAAAAGCCACTCAAAGAGGAATAAAACTTAGATCAGTGGAAAGCACAGACAAGCAAAAGTATGAGCAAAGGACCTCGTGTCCAAAGGCATCTCTGATACCTCCTGCATCCCTCTGCCTGGCTCTGCACCATTGCAGTGGAGAAACTGCAGTTCTCTCTGGTGTGAGGAGTGTGGAGAAGATTGATGCTTGTTGGAATGTCAATAACTGTATTTAGGATGTTCTATTTTTAACATGCAGTCTCTGATAACATGCTATTTCTCTGTTGATGACTATTATTTGTGTGAATTCCTTTGCCAAAATAGCTTCCTTTCCTTTGCTCTTTTCTAGTATACTGGTTTAAGTATTTCATTGTCCTGGTTTGAGCCAGGATAGAACCAGTTTTCTTCTAGTGGCACTAATAAATGCAACTTCATTAATGCTGTCAAGACAAGGAAGTAGAAAAAACTAGGTATATCCGTTTGCCTTGCTGATGTCTAGCAGATAATTAAATATACTCCATATAAAAGGAAGACATTAGTCAGCATAAAGTAAATTTTTAGAAATAGAGTTGTGAAGAAATTGAGATGAAGGAAATAAATTAAATTGTATTATTTGTCAGTACTGTAGTAATACAGTACCAGATGCTACATTGTTTTGCTTTTATTCTCTTTCCATAATTTGTAACAGACCAATACATTTAAGGAATTATGAAACATAACTTTTTTTACTGTTCTTTCCATAAGAATTCTGAAACACTTCTTCCTGAAACAGATTTACACAAATTACTACCCTTACTAAATATTTAACAATTCTCCCTTCTGAAGTTTCCAGCTGTGGTGAGTCAGAGCCAGAGGTTATCAGATGCTTGAAGTTGACTTTGATAAATTCAGTCAAGGGTATAGTGAAGCAGATAATTTCTTTGATGCATTCATGGGAGGCAACGGAAAACTATGGAACGTACCAGCACAAGCAAATAGTTCCTGAAAGTTTACTGAAAACAGTTCCAAAGGAATGGAACTACACTCCTCGGGAAATGAAGAGAAAAGAATCTGGGAAATGTGAGTGAAATTTATACTGGCTTGTTAATTTGTTATAAAAGCTTGTTACCTCTTTAATGAGTACATTTCAAAGTTGAACACTTAAAGAGTTTGTGAGTTTTGCAGTTTGACAATTATTTTCAAACATCCTGTGTTGCAACTGGATTTTTAATTTGTTATAAAAGCTTGTTACCTCTTTAATGAGTACATTTCAAAGTTGAACACTTAAAGAGTTTGTGAGTTTTGCAGTTTGACAATTATTTTCAAACATCCTGTGTTGCAAGTTTTTTAAAAAGTAATTAGCATTGAAATTTAGTTATTCTTTCCTGAAGCTTACACCCAGCTTTTTAAAGTAATCAGTATTTTAATATTGATAATAATGGTGCTGAAAATGTTTTTTCTCATCTCTCAGTAGTAAGGTGGGATTCAAAGCAGAGCAAAGCACAGTAAGCAGGTCTTCCCTGAGTTTTCTTTTCAGTCAGGACTGTTTAAATGTAGGTACACAATGTTAACTGAAATGGTAACAACTTACTCATCCCAACTTTGCAGCACAGCAATTTATTTTTGAGTAGCACTGAATCTGTTGTGGAGCATGCCACTGCTTGGATGTGGGAACCCTTACTGAAGAAAAGAGGAATAATATATATAATAGCAGATGTGTAGAAGATGCTCAGATGTAAAGTTGATTTCTGGTCTATTCTTTCATAACCTACTGTGCCTAAAGTTTCCATTATTTCAAAAAGCCAACTTCTGGAAACTTTTCTCTTGACATGTATTGCCACCAAAATATTACCTGATTATTATCAATACAGTAGTATGACTGAAGTATATTTTGACATGAAGGTTGGAATATGTAGATTGTAGGCAAGCCAGGGCACCTTCTTTCTTTCCATGTATCTTCTCTGCAGCATCTTGAGGCACATTTAGGTTGCAGTGGTCTCACTGCAATCTCACTTTAATCTAGAACTTTTATGGCTATTTTAGGGTGTCACTAAGCCTGAACTAATGTGGTAGCTGAGAGGTAAGGATCAGACACAGTATGTGACAACTAAAAAACTGCCTGTTTGGGTTTTTTTTGTATGAGTTAAAGAGTACAAGTGCAACGAGTCACGGTGTTTTTTTGTTTATTTTGGATCTAGTTTGTTTTGTTTTTCATCTTGACTCCAAATTGTAGATCACCTTTTGGTATATTTTTTCATTTTAGATATATCTTTGTTTTAACTAGCATCTTTCCTATAGTTATTTCTATACCTACTTTTTATAAGTGGAAATGTTTAAAATGCAGTGCTATATATTGTGCATGCTTATATGAAAGTTGATAAACTGAAGTTTTGTAGGTTGGATCACAGAAAGGAATTGATAGAAAACTAAATATTATTTATGTATATGTAGAACCAGAGACACTTAGGGCAATACTGCTGTCTTGAAGTTGAAAATTTCTACACCACAATTTTGAAGACAACTCTACCATTCAGGATACCTGGGTGTTGTCTTTTTCATTTTATCTGTAATAACTGTGCACAGCAGGACTAATTGTTAAGAGTCACTCTGAATTCTAAATTTTCTAGGTTCTCCGTTTTTAATTCATGTTATTGTTTAGATTTTGTGGGATCTATGTGGAGGAAGCACAATAGAAGTCAGGATACAGTGTTGAGCACTTAAGCTTTTTACGCATTTTCAGTACAAAAGAAAGTTAGAAATTATCATACAACATTCAGAAGCATGCTGTGATAGAACTAGAATGTTAATGTTAATAATATCTTCTTTTCTTTCTTTTTTTAAGGCTTCACAAGGCTTGCAGCTCAGGCAGTATCTATTGTAATCAGCAAGTTACCTACAGTGATTGCATGTTTGCCTCCCCCAATTAAGTACTTCTTTTTTCTGGCTGAGAGAAAAATGTCAAGAAACTTTGCTGAATTGAAGAAAGCTGGTCTGCTTGTCTGGAACTTGATTGTAATTATATGTCGGATATTTGAGGATGGAAATACTGCAGAACTTCTAACAGGTGCAACACTTGACAGATGGAGCAAAGAAAAACTCAGTTTAGTTCGTGTGTGCTTAGAAAGTATTATGGGAAAACAGAAAAGTGGTCCTAAGCAAGTGACCCAGAAGGTTATACAAAGCCTTGAGCAGCAAAGACCAAACTGGATTGAAAGCCAGTTGCTGAAGGCAAGAAAATTGAGCATCAGCTGGTAAGAACATGGTATTTTTTAGAATTATCCTGTTTGTTTTCTATTTTACTGGATTATTGGCACATTTACGGTTATAGTTCAGTTTGGAAAAAAAAAAAGAAAAATACATTAGCAGTGACCTTATATGAAATGGATTGGTTCTTAGTATTGATGGCTTTATAGCAACTTTTTTTGCAACTTAATTGCTTTGTTGAAACAAACCATGTAAACCATGTTTGTTTCATGAGAAGAGTGTCTTCACACTACTTAAATGTTTCATATTTGTGGACAATTTATTAGGTGTATCTTTCACAATGTTTAACAGGTACACTGACTTGAAGGCATCACAATATATTTAGAAATGAATTTTGCTATGGTGATTTAATTAACAGGGACTAAGAGAAGCTTTCAGTGTTCATCTGTGATTAAACAGTGAGCATATTTCATTTTAAAACATAGCAAACCCTGAGGGCAAGTAGGATATATCAAAACAGGACAAGGAGAGTACCCTGCTGTGCCTTTCTGAGGAAATACCAACCCTCCCTGCAGATTTGACATTAAGGTCCAAGTGTTTTAAATCCTTGTAACAATTTTTCAAAGAGTTGTGTACATGTCAGTGTGCTCCTAGGCCTGTCTGTTTTAAGGCTGAAATTGTGTCCCAGTCTGTATTTCCAGTATTAGATTTATTTGAGTTACACAGCTTACCAAATTGAATTGTTGGCTAGTGAAAGTAAGACTGCTTTTCTTTTTAATGGATATTCTTGGAGTCGTTCCTTGCCAGGCAGTAACTGTCCATATGCACAAAGGACACAGTGATTGTAGGTTGGAATCACTGGGATCAGTGGACAGACTTCTATGCAGTGCTCTAAGGGGCAGGATCCTGTTCCTGTGATTAGTCAGTTAACATGAGTAGCACTAAGCAGTAATGGTGTCATTTGAATGCTCATTGACATTGACCTTTGTAATCTTTACATTTCCATTTAATACTAATTTACAAGCTCTAATCCAGTGATTAAATGATTGAAGCCAGATGTCAGTGTCTGAAAGAGTCATAGAATAAAGACCCCATAATGATAATGTGTAAATTGATACTTAGCAGAATCATTCCATAATACGATTTCTAATGTCACTGAGAGAATAGGTATTTCTTAAATAATACAATACAGGGTAAGGCAGTAGTGTGCATAAGCTCTGAAAACTAAAACTTGCATTTCTTCTGTAGCTGATCATTTTAAATTAATATACTACTCTCTTTTCTAGCATACCACATAAATACTGTATTCAGGTATCAGAGTGTGGGAGATGATTGTAGGAAAATGTTTTCTGTACATGTACAGTGTCAACCACAGTGAGAACTAGTTTGAGACCAAGGCTTCTAATTCTGAGCTTAAGAAACTGAGGTAATACCTGCTCTCCAAGTGAGCCAAAAAATGATCTAGTTAATAAATAGCTGAGATATTCAATATAGAGATAAGATACTATTGTAAATGCAAATTATAAAGCTAACACATTAAAGCTGAAATTCAAATATCAATTAAACTAAGTAATGGTCACATAATCACTAAACTAAAGCATATCTTTCAAGAGGAGGCTTGTGATGTTTACAGGATTTGTTGGAAATAGGAATGATTATATTTGAATATCTAAGTTAGTGTAAAATTATGTTCTGTATAAACTTTTTATAATTAAAGGATTTTGTGGGTAAGTGTGTGCACATGCATTTTAATACATATGTTGATATTTAATAGATGTTTATAGACTTAATAGATACAATGCGTGGAAGAAAATAAAAAACATAAAATCAAAACATTTATTTGGGATTCACCTACAGAAGTTGTGGACAGATCTTTGAAGAGCACTGGATTTTTATAAACAAAAGCCTTGCTTGGTTTTGTGTTATGTTATTCTTATTGGGGTTTCTAGCTCCACAGAAAGTGTGTTACCCAAGTTCTTCCACTGCAGCATACAAATTTCACTTAGAATTTAGGACATTTTTTTAAAAATCAACTGCAGTGAAAGGTTCAGAAAGTGGCAGTTGTATGCATTGCCTGTCTTGTGCACTGCCTGAAAGCATTTCTATTCATTAAAATAACCTTCACTTTATGGTAGCACCAGAGCTGTAAACAGCCACGTTAGGTTCTGGAGAACACACGTCCCAAGAAGAAAAGAAACGTCTGTCTTTGCAAAGTAATTTGTCGAGTTGAAGATTATTGTTTTTCATCATGGTGACCCTGACTTGGCTGGCTGGGTGCATATACAGATTAAGATGAATGCAGTTATTCCTTGGCTGAGGTCTGCCTCTTTCAGGGCACATTCTTCCTAATGACATGATTGATATGCAGTCCCAAATCCGGAGAGGAACTCATTAATCACAGCACTGACTGAATCCAATCATCTGCTTCACCTGCACAGTGACGGACAGGAAAGGATACAATTTGGGTGCTGACACTGATACACTTCTTTGTCAGAGGTCCTCAGCTTTTTCAATGTCAGTCACTAAGAACCCTGACAAGAAATTCAGGTTGTGTCTCTATGTGGCATTGAAAGATCAGCCTTAAGTGTGCTTTAATTTTAAAGATCAATTTCTTCGAAGCTTTTCTGTAGAAGGCGCCGTAATAACAGAGTATCAGTTACTTCCATTCAACAAAGAAGAAAATTACAGTTTATATTTTGAAAACTACTTGCTCTGTAGGGCGTTCTGGAGCTGCATGTGGAAGCAATATCAGCTTTAATGTCCAGCAGCTGTGTAGCATTTAAGTGAGCCCCACAGGTCAACAGCAACTTGCAGCAGAACTAACTTGGTAATCATGGCACACTTCCAGCGGTAGACCACAATTTACAGCTGAGTGTACAACTATGTTTTGGGGTATTTTTTTTTTGTGGGGGAGGTTAAATTTTAATTCTAAAAAAAAGTAAAACATTTCTTCTTTTTTCTACTTCAGAGTCCATCTTTGGTAGATTTTAACTTAATACAACAAGGACTGCTGAATGAATAATACGTTCTGTCGGTCTTTCAAGTTCTTGGCATACCTGTGTCAAGGTGCCAACATAGATCTGTGTTGTAGCTGTAATGTTTGAGGAAAACAATTAATATTAGTACATCTTTCTTAATACTTCATCATTGTACGATCCTAAGCAACTCCTGAGCTGGTAGTTGATGTTTTTATGCCGGAAGGGCACTGTGTCATGGTCAGAGTTTGGAATGCAGACTTTGCAAGTCATTTGGGCCTGTAACCTCCTCAGTTTTGGGTAGCAGCTTCACACCAATTCTTTTAAGAGGAAAAGCAAGGAATAATGCAGGGCAAAAAGTGCAACAAGTGGCAAATAGGTACCTTAGAAATCGTTACCACCATACCAGTGGGAAGAAAAAGACTTCAGTTTAAAACTTCTAACCTATACTTAGAGTAATGGCTACCTTTCTGACACGTTAATTAGGCTTTAATATCTACAGCGACAGGCAAAGAGAAATGTACAAAAGATCGAATGCAAATGCCATTTCTAGTAGCTATTTCTCTAGTGGAAAAGAAAATAAAAAAATATTTGCTCCTTGCATGCCCTTAGAGTAAAGAATGTTTAATGTTTTTGCCTTTCAGATCAAAATAATTTAAGCTTGGATAGTTGGGGGAAAAAAAAACACAAAAACACAACAAAACATTTATTATGTTTGTATAAAGGCTTCAGAGATGTATGTAAAGCAACATTTGTGCAGGTCAAATGCTTGTAAGTTCTTTTAGCATGTATTTTCAGCTGAATCCGTTCATATTTTGATTTTTTCAGGGGGGGAAATTAACTTCAGAATATTTGTATCTTTTCTGCATTTTAGTGGCTCAGTCACAGTACAAAGTGCAACGTTAGAGGAAGGAGGCATTGCACTTGGATTCACTGAGCAGAAAATAAACATGATGGTCCTGGATATCTGCCACAAACCAGGTGGCAGCGAGTACCTGAGGCAAATTTATCACATCATCCGGCTCAATGAGGTAGGGAAACGGCCTTTTTACCGAGCAATTAGGTGTGTACTGGCCTGAGGCAGCGTCTGCTGGCAGCTAAGGGTTAGTCAAGGAGGTGATAATGCTTCTTAAAGTCAATATGAAATCCTAGATTGCATTGTAATGGAATCCATTCAGTTTAGGCTTTTCTGCGTTTGTACAGGGAAGATTACTTTATGGGAAACAACGTAGATTTTATTTATGTACTTAAACAGTGGTACGGCTCATAAACTTTCTTCAGGTTCATATTGTAGTTCATAGTTACCTTCTAGGAGCTTGAAAACGGTAGGAAAAAAAATAATAGTAAAAATCAGCAAGGCTATTGACTGTTGCAAGGAGGAAAATAAAATGTGGGAAATCAATCCTCCTGACTTAAAAAATAAAAAAAAAAAGCCAAACACAAAACACCAAACCCTGCGGCTGTACTGAGGAAGTAAGTGCATCCATGAAAACCTTGCTTAATCTAGATAACTCGGCTCAGTTAAAGTGCTTTCAAAATTACAGTAAACAAATTCAGATTTGTTTGCTGCACGGCGGAATTTGGGCAATGAAGAAGAATTGCCTCGTTATTTCTAAGGCTGTACTAAATTGCCCGGAGTTACCAAAAGCACTCTGATTTAAAGACTGAAATAAACACAGGTTTGCTTAAATTGTATGATCACACAGATCTACACAGCTTAATTAAGGAAGTTCTGTTTATTAGCTTTAATTGCTAAGTTGGTATTCCTTGAATGCATAAGCAGGTGCAGCTAAGATCACTGCAAGAGGAGAGAAGTGTTTAAAATAAGGGGCAGATACAGGCACAGGCCAAGATACTTCTGTTTTTGAAAGAATAATGGGTAGCAAACCAGCAATTCAGCAGCTGTGTCTGGGTGAGGGCAACTAACAGCAGCTCAGAACTGGCACTGAGCTGCTAAAAATCAGATCAACTCTTTAGTTCCTAAGTGTAGGCTTAAAAGCAACCTTCCTGCATCTGCATTTGGGAGCTGTGGAAGCAATGCAAGCATCTGTGTCGAGCTGGCAGCCTAATATTAATACAATACAGAATCTTTTCAAGTTTCATCTCCCAACAATTAGGTGGTTCAGGAAGTGAAGTGAAAATTATTACTGTAACGCTGTTGAAGCAAAACCTTTTCACCTGGAGCAGATTCAGGAGCGCTCTAAGTATAACTGAGTGAGGAAAAGATGATGAGCAAGTCCTCTGAAGAGAATGTGTAATCCAGTAGTTAGGGCAGGCACCACGGGGACAGGATGTGCAGACTCAAATCTTTATCCCACCTGGTGTAGACCAGGGAATTGAAACTGCATCTCCTCCCAGATCCAAACAAACTCCCCAAACCGCTAGACCATTACCTACCAGCATGGAACTCTGACTCTTTTTCCCCTGTTGGAGTTGTTTCACCTTGTAGAAGTTGCTGTAAAAAATCCATTCTGTAACTTCCAGGGTCAAAAAATAGAATCATCCTCTAGCTGAAGGGGTGGAATGCCCATATCGGGTTCTGGAGACCCTGATCCAAGATCTGACTCCTGTGAGTATTGGGTTATTTATACAAAGTGGAACAGCTCCAATAGGAGGTAAGAGGCTGAGAGAATTAGGTGGAAGAGGGACTGTAGCCTGACTTTCCACATCCCAGGTGTCTCTCCTTGAATTTCTGCAGCTAGTGAGAGCTTTGTTAAATATAGAACATTTCTCAGTGGAAAAAACTTTCTTGTTTTTATTTTTAAAAAGTCATCCTGACCAGCTTGACTCAGAAGGACTTAACTGTGTTACTTCAAATTGCGTTTGAAGCCAATACAAAGCACTTTAATGTTTAAGCACGTTATTATGATAATGCACTTTTCAATATCATTTTTCATAACTTAGATTACGTTTAATGCACCTGAATACCAAGAAATAGACTTGATTATCTGTTCAAAGGTCCATCTTTTGTTTGGAGACTCCTTGGACTATCAAGGGATTGTATTCTTAAAATTAATTTGGAGATCTTTATGCTACACTGCTTAATAATTGTGTGTGAATAGAGAACCAAATTACGAGATGGAAAATTTTGCTGAGAATAGCAAGGGAAAAGAGAGAGAGATTCTTGGAAGATGCATTTAGAAATAGTGTTATGATTTTATAAAGATCTATAATAGGTACTATAGAACTCAAAACAGCCTGTAAGTCCTTCATGTATAAATTGAAAAGAATAACAATTTTTAAAGTATTTTTTGCTAATGGCTGCCAAAAAGAAAACAAGTCTCCTGAGCTGTCAGGCTCAGTAATGTAATGTCTTCTTGGTTTCATGCCCTGTCATTGACAGGGAGGATAAAGCTCATATGTTGACAAACCTGATTTCATTTCTCTGTTTTCACATTTTTTAAACAATCCTTTCAGGGTCTACAATCTGTACTCTACTAAAGAGGTAATTTGCTGTCGTTGAATAGGTCTCTTTGTCAAAAGATAAATCGACAGTATTCCAAAGACAGGGAAACACCCGTGCTGGGAGGTGAGCTGTGTGCCACTCAAAGTGTTCAAACCCTTCCAAGCATGGACAGTGATTCCCATTTTGTCTTCTAAAAAACAAGTAGAATCACAGAATCCCAAACTGGTTTGGGTTGGAAGGGACCTTAATGCCCATCCAGTCCCACCATGGGCAGGGACACCTCCCACCATTCCAGGCTGCTCCAAGCCCCATCCAACCTGCCCTTCAACACTGCCAGGTTCTGCTGCTGCTGGCTGTGTGATACCCAGAGGTATACAGATGTTGTGGAAATGTGTGCCTGAAGGCAGGCTGTACATTTATGAAAAAAAAAAAATAGTCAATGTATAAAAATAGGTTTTAAATAACAACCTTCACTATGATTTTAAAAGCTTTGTTAATGCATGAAGTCACGAACGCTTTGTAGGCTGAGAAAATGCAGGTGAGAGGCTTAGGGTGTGTTTTTGCAGCTGGATTATGCTGTTGTCTTAAAGCAAAATAGGCCTGACTTATTTTCTCTTTATTTATTTCTTTTATTTTTGTTTTTTTTTTAATACACTTAGGTGATTTCATGATTCTCTGAGTCAGTCCTGACAACTGGCTGCAACCAGCAGAGACAGCCCTACTCTTCCTCTTGTCCTGGTGCTTTTCCACTCCTGCTCCCCCTTTGTACTAGTACAAGAAATCATGTGGCTTGTTTATCTGGCTGAAACCTTTCTTTTTTTCTGGCTGATTTCACAACATATGCTAGTGCCAGCACAAGGGAGAAACAGCTTCAGTCTGTGTGGGTTAGGAGGGAACTTGTGCCTTTCAGGCCAGACCACAGTCGCATCAGTTTAAACCAATAATGAAATTATTCCTTTAGAAAGACCCACTGAGGAGCAGAGGGTGCTTTAGCAGGTAGTTTACATATTCCCTCACCTGCCTCTGGAAATTTTTATCATCTGTAGTAGTGTAAAGTGAGAGGAGCATTTGTATCTTAATGAAGACTCACCTTGAGTGCTTGCTCAACGTTAGGGCAGTCCTATCATTAAGAACTTCTTTTTAATAGCAGTGAACTTTTTAATCACAGTTGCCCTTCCACCAAATAGATCTCTTAAGTGTTTCATTAACTAGCTCTTCATAAAATTATTCTATTCAATCAAAACACTTTGTTGGCATGCAATGATGGTTTATATACTTGTAGTTTAAGAAGTGAAAACAGAAAAGATTGTGGCCAAAATAATCACGTGGCTGTTACCATATATAGTTTCTAAAGTTGCCATGTAAATCATAAATCATATCTTATAGTTGAATGTTTAAACAATTAAATATTGCTCTGAAGAATGGGAGAATATCTATCTCGTGTTTAAACAACCAGTTTCAACATGTTCAGCAAACAGTTAATTTCTAGTAATGTATTAACTATTTAATGCTGTCCAAAAATAACTTTATATGTATTCATGTATACTTTATAGTGTAGAAAAAATTATATTATGGCTGTCATACATTGGAACTGCTCATAGAAAACATTTGTTTTTCACTTCCATATATGCCTATTATGTGTGTATTAAATGAGAACTGATACACATAATTTGATGACAATTCCGATACAAAAGCTTAGATTATTCTCACTTGCTTCAGCTGGAGGGATGCTGATGGAGCTTATTTCTTGTTTCTTGTAGAATGTTCTTACTCTTAAAAAAGTTTATGTTTTGTAGGATGTTGTGTGTTATTAAGCACACTGCAAAGTTATCCTTGAAATTTGGGAAATTTTCACTTGGAAGAATATGTGGCATATATTATTATGTGTTGCTGTTGTGTTTTTTTCCTCTACAAGGAGTATCTGGAAGAGCAGCTGTCCTGTGAGAACTCTGCTGAAGAGGGTGCTACCTCAAGTCAAACCCTGTCTCTGACACTGAAGGGCAGAGAAGAGCAGCCTGAATTCCACCCTTTCCAGGTGTACAGACAATCCTGGGCCAAAGTGTTCAGTCAGGTTTGTGAAAATCTGGTTGCAGTGTGATTTTCGCTTGTCGGTCTGACTATGATCATGGTAATGACAGAGACTGAAATTATTAAAACTGAATTAATTGCATATGTTCACATTTGATGAAGTGCGAAGGAATATTATTACTCAGGAGTCTAATGAGGGCACCCTCTACAATAGCATGATGTTAAAAAAGCCATTATTGTCCTTTTCTCCTATAAGAATTATTGCATGTAAGAGCAATTTGCATCTACTTACTTCCTCTCTTAGTATAGTGAAGGAAGGCCCATTAGTAGCAATGACATTTATTACATCTGTGTAGTGGTACATGGGTCTAGTCTTGGTCCTTTGAAAAAATCATGGCAAAACTCCAAGTGCACATTTAGAATCTTCTGATGAGTCTTTCACAGAAATCTTGAGCACTAAAGTACAGGGTGATCTGTAAACAGGGAGATTTAACTTAACAACTCATTTAAGCAGGGGAAAAAACACCACAAAATGAAAGCATCCATGTCTCTGTTATTTACTAAGCCATGCTAGTGATCTGTAAAGGATTATACTTTACTTGTGGAAATTTTCATCCTAATAATGTAACAAAGTAAATAGATCTACTTGCCGAAATCTCTACTGAACCACACCACCAGTTCATTACACAAAATGATGTGTAACTTCTCTTAGCACTTGGACACTTTACAAAACCTTACACCAGCATTTCTCAAGTCGTCCTAAGCCATCATCTACAGTTTTGATTCTAAACCTTAATGTCAAATATATAAAAATAACTATTGTTACAGTGGTACAAAATTAACTTCACAGACTTGTGGTAGAAAGACATGTTTTTTCAGTATAAATCTTCTTTTAAGTAGTGTCATCTCCTTTCACTGTTTGGAGCATTTCGGACTATTTCATCTAGTGTATTGCTGTAAAATATATCTGCTTTTTTGGGGGGAGTGGGTTGTTTGGGGGTTTTTTTCTCTTGTTTAAAAAATGTTTAATCATTGTCCCGTTGCAATAAAAATATTAATATCCTGTAAAAGTAGATTTATACCAATTTCTCAAGGCTTCTCATTCCAGAACATGTTTTTAAAGTTTTGTTGTTTCTTTTCTTCCACTAGTCCCTTTATGTATCTTTTAAATTGATAGAATTTAAGGGACTACAGCATCACTTACTCCAATTTGAAATACAGAAAACAGTTTAACATGCCTCAATTCTCAATTCATTAATAGTGTGGTAGAGTAAGACCTTCAAGTAGTGACAACTCAGGGCAGAATTCTCCTGCTACCTGACAGGTTTACAGTGCTCTATTAATCAACAGATGACAAGGGATAGCTCATATTAAATTGCTTTGGATTTTGTAAACTTTTGGCTTGAAGTCTAATCCTGAATATGGAAAAATGTCTTACAATTAAAAGGAGAAACAAACAACCAAAAAAAAAGGTTGTTGTTGAGCCCTAAAGTAACATGTGGAAACCCCACTGTTGACAGGATGGACTTAGGTCCTGGGCTTAATAATATCTTTTAACGGTTTAGTCCCCTTTACCATAAAATTGCACATGTATTTAGTGGTATGGGACTGTCTAGTCATACAATGGTGGTCAGTATAGCTCAATATCTGTTTCCTGTGAAAACTATTTCCAGTTCCTGTAGAAGATGCAGGAGTGCTGGTGAGGAACAATTACTCTTCTAAAAAGATGTATTTCTTCTTAAATTCATTTCTTACTGGTTGGCAACTGCTGTGAAGCTTAGGAGTCCATAATACATGATTCGTTTCTTGATTTATTTATTTTTTTAATCTATTGTAACTGAATATGTTTTTAATCCATTAACTAACATTTTATCCTTTTATAAATTCCAAGTCCCAGCAAGCTACTCGACTGACAATGTATTTTGTCAATGGGTTAATTATGTGTTGCTTTTTACAACTTTTCTCTCAGAAGGCCCAATACTGCTTGTGAGTCCAGAGAGCTGGTTCAGGTCTGAATAGAGAATGTTTGTTTTACAGTATGATATATAACATAATATATAATAGTAAAATATATCAATATAGGAGAGTGTCTACACTGTGTAGACTCTTCGCTTCCTCAGTGGAGGATTTCTTAAAATAAATTATTTCAAAAGCTTTCTGAAAGTTAATTTCTAATAAACTTTCCGTGTGGTGTTTGCTGGTACATGTAAAAATTGCAGTACCTTGGGGTGATTGACTTTTCTCTTCTGAAACTTTTCTAGTTTGTCCCTATTGTGTCAAATCTAGCAAGATGCTTAATCATGATTTCTATGAATTTCACTGCTCCTGAAACAAAGGCCACTGAACTGCTATTTTGAGATCAAGTCTAGCATTTTTATTAATGATATGTAAACTTCTTACCTTCCAACCCTCTAGTTCAGTAGCTGATTCTAGGAAGTGTGTCATCTCTGTTAACAATTCAGCCCTTTTGTTCTTACATTCCTGTAAAAATCTTGAATAATCACCATCTGGTCCTAGTAACTTGTTGCTCTTGATTTTATCAATTTGTCCTGACACCTCAATCTCTGCCAGTGCTGCTGCTCCTCTATTGTCTAATAAGATTAAGTCTCGGCTATGCAACCCCTCAACAGAACTTATTTTCCTTTCATGAGGTGACTTTTTTCAAACTGATTTTTAGTTTTTTCACATGACTGTTAAGTCTAATGGACTGAATTTTTATCTGATAAACTTAGAAATTTATTTATTTATTTATTTATTTTTCCCTGACTGTTGCTGCTGGCTTTTCTGCTGCTTTTCATCTGTCTTGATTTTACAAGTACTTCCTCTGTATTTATTTATCTATTTTTAATTCAGTGTAGAGTATAGAACAGTTGCCTGTTTCCTCCACTGTGTTCTTCTTTTTCCACCATTCTCAGTTGACTCTTTCTCCCTTAGTTCTGGTTTATCAAATGTTTACTGTTACTTTTTTATTCCCTTTCCACCTTAACACTGTATTATTCTTCCTTTAGCTACCGTTGTCTCCCTTTCTTACTCTGTATTCAGCTTTATTTTTCTACATTACTTTCAAGTTTAAACAAAAGATAAGAGTTAGGGAGCAAATTAAATTAAAAGAGGGAAGGGAATAAAATAAGGAAGAGCAGGCATTCTGATTCTGCTCTCCCAGAAGAGCCAAGTGCTCTCTGCCGGAAGAAAAAGATGCAAGACCTATTTTGCTCTTCTTATTTAGGTTTATTTCCTTTGTTTTGACTTGCTTAATCTTTTTATTTAAAACAACAACAACAACTTCTCAGTGCTATTTTAGTGTTACAACAATAATTTTAAAATTATTTCCTCCCAAGAAAGTTGAATTGTAGTCACTACTTGACCATTACTGACAATGAAAGTTACTATTATGCAACAGGACTTACTGTCTTGTTAACATAAGAATGTTGTGTCTGGACTTTTGTCTGCTCAACCTTATTTTAGATTGTGTTTATTTATGAAATAAGCAATATGGAGTTATGCTTGTTCATATTGTCTAGACTTGCTGCTGTTTGCAATAACCATCTGGTGACTGGAGTGCCTTACTAAATAATAGACAACTAAACCATCACTCTAATAATGACACGGGTTACATCTTGAATTCCAGCTCTACCAAGTTTTTAATGACAAACTTTCTGCCGACAGCAGAAAATTAAAATTGCTCTTACATATGAGGTTGCCAGTTATTTTGCTTTTCAAACAAAGAGTCAAGCTCTCAGACAAAGTGGTTGGGCTGAGTGCCATTAACAGTTGGAGGAATAATGGTTCAAAAAATTGATTTATCTCTTTATAAATAATGGCTACATCCCCAAATGGATTTATAAATTAATTGCTGTCTTATTGGGATAAGAACCTTCTTCTGTGGACATGATTGATATAATCTGTCTAAGTCCTTGTTTTAGACCCCCCTCCTTCTTGGTTAGTATTTCACAGCTGGAGCTTTAATTTACTGATCATATTAACACTGATTAATAACTAACAATAGCTTCTTGCCATGTATCAACAGTCAACCATTGCTGAGTGGAACTGGGATTGGTCAAACTTGCTGCCAAGTTATTTGGGACAGAATCAGATGACCTTCAGGGTGCTGCTGGCACACAGGTAATGGGATTTTGGCAAATAATTGCACTCTCCTTGTCTTTTTTACCTTATAGTAGTCAACACAAATATTTTAATGGTGACATTTAAGTTAATTATACGTTTGTTTTCAAATATGCAGTTTTAAAAATGGATATGCTTAACTCTCTAGTGCATTTGATCCACACAAAGATGGTTTTCAATTCCTATTTTGAGAAACCTGATCTTTTCTTTCTGCCTGAGACCTGAATATAGGTTGATATTACCATTAAATAGTGTTTTAAAAAAGAAATTGACTTTTGCAAACCTTTACTGCTCAGGGAGATTTCAGCTGCACAGTAGAGAACTTAGGGGCTGTTATCTCAAGTTGTAGTGACTCTAAAGTTTTTGGGGGCACGACAAGTGTAGTTAGAAATACGAAGCGTTTCCTCAATATTTTTTGACCAATGGAATTTATTTTAGTATTTTAGCACTTTTTAACTTGTAAAATTTAACCGCCTAATTGATAAACAGGTATATTTGATGCAGAATTTGTACTTGTTAAATTCAGAAGATTGTAGCTGAAAAATTTATATTTTTCTAAAATATTGCAGTTATGTCCTTATGAAAAATGGAAACCTTACATGTAGCAAACTAAGTTGTTTGACATTTCCTTCTTAATTCTGAATCCGCCTGCTGATATCTAGCATGATCATATCATTCATCTTTTAGATGGAACTGTTTCTTTATTTAGAAACTAGAGTAAAAATTTCAAGTGTGAATATACATGCCAAAAATGTTTTCATGTTTTTGTGCTGTTTCCTCAATTTATCACCAGCAATTAATCTTAAATATTTAATTCTTAATCTCTTACACAAAATATTTGTACAGTTTGTTTTAGTCTCACTTTAAATTTTGCTGTTATTAATTCTTTCCCCATCCAAATTGCTGTTTTCCAGTATTTTAATGCAATTGCATAAAAAATTATGCTGGTGCGAATGCCCCATTCAATCCCTTCTTGATGTCCTCCCTTACCCGCCACCAAACAGAATATGGGACTCCATAGACTTTTTGGTCTGCACCAGTGGGGTTATTTTTATGTTAAATGGAGGAGACAATTCCGTATTAATTTTATTATTTGATAGTTCTCCTGCTGATTACTAAGACTTGTCCTTCATTAAAAATGAAGTAGTTTGCCCTTTTAAAATATTCTAATGGCAAGTCTTAGACTCAAGCTGGTTCTTGAACTTCCCTTCACGTTGATGTCATCCATATGAGCCAAAGGGAGCAGAGAGGACTGCTGTGATTTGCAGAAGGAACATTTCCTGTGGATAATTCATCTTCTCTAATACCTTGAAACACATTTAATCTTTCTTTTGATCTCTTTATAGAGCTCATGTGTATGCCTTCTCTGTCCTTCTCTGTATTTCACGCCTTTGTTGTATCATCCATTGTTGCATCATTTTATTATTTTTAAAAAAAATATTATTAAATAAGTGCCTTAATTGTTGTCATCTTTCCTAATTTGAAAACGTCTCCATTCATTGCCCTTCTACATGATATGGAAATTCTCATCTAGAAGTGACATTATGCAAGCCATTAACGATTAGCTCTTGGATTTATTATTAAAGCCACTCTACTTTACAGACCAGCAGATCATTTAAACCCATTGAGATCATTAAGTAGAACTGCTAATCCAGTATCTGCCACAGCGACCAGTGTCTCCAGCACAGCTGGTCTTTACATGAATGTTTAGCATTGCTGAAGTGTGTGTCTGCTTGTGTTTTCCAACTGGCTCAGCTAATTCTAGCTGGTCTCCTGGCTTCTCAGGTCAGCTTTGCAGTGGCCCAAGTGAGCCCAGTCCTTGGGTGATTCTTCATGCTTCCTTCCTCAAAGTGCTTAAGTGTCTTTCCTTGTGCTGAGGAGTTCAGGTTCAAGCTGAATGGGTGTGTGATTATTTTGGCCTCCTGTTTATGATGGACCCGTTCTGTTTCTATCATGGCTTCTTTTCAAGTAGTCTGAGACCATCCATTTATAAAGTGGAGTGACATAATACTTTAATTACCCTTTAATACATGCTAAACCTTTCCCATATCAGTTGCTTCTGTGCTGGCAAAAAATGTTTTACCTGTTCTCAGTGATATTAGGGTTTGGTTTGGGTTTTTTTAAGATACTTGAAGAGAAATGCTGTCTGTTGCACACAAAGTAAAATAAGTGTAGTCTGCTCTGTCTTTGGTGGAAAAAACCTAAAAATGCTTAGGGGACTCATTTACAAGGGAAATGCTCCCCTAACCTAGTTAATGACAGAGTTATGTGGGAGGGGGTTATGGGAGTGTTGTCCCAGAGCCAGCAAGTGGTGGGCAAATTAATTGGTTGGTGGTTAGGGGAAAGTAAAAAGCTTTTAGGACTGGTTTAGAAGGGAATGAATTGTTGTGGACTACTCGTTGTTGGCTCCACACAAATGTGTAAATCTAACTTGCACATTTGTGTGATCCTCAGTCTAAAAGTGTTTAGGAAAATTTTTCAAATGAAAATGTAAATATTTTATTTATAGGTTATTAAATGTAGAATACTATGGGGAAAAGCCTATCAAAGCTGAGCAATAAGCAGAAACGTAGAGAACTTGATGTTAATCCCCCTTTACAGTTCAGGCAGTTAGAAACTGTAAAGAAGTTTTCCTGTCAAGAAGGGATATATAAACTAATTCATTTCCTTTCTAGTTTTACTTTTTATTCTTTGTTGGGTTTTTTTTTACGTATAGTTTAAGCTGAAAGATTGAAAGTTAGAACAATTTTTTTATTATACTTGAAAGGGCCTAAAGAATAAATCTTATGGAGAAGGCTTGAAGGTTTGAAGGAGCTGGGAATGTTTAGTCTGAGGAAGAGGAGGCAGAGGGGAGACCTCATCAGTCTTTGAAACTACCTGAAAGGTCATTATAGAGAGGTTGGTGCTGGTCTCTTCTCACAGGTGATTAGCAACAGAACAAGAGGGAAGGGCTTCAAACTGCAACAGGGCAGGTTTAGACTGGGCATTAGGAAGGATTTTTTCACAGGAAGAGTGGTCAGACCCTGGAACAGGCTGCCCAGGGAGGTGGTGTAGTCACCAGCCCTGGGTGTGTTTAAGAGTTTGGATGTGGTGTTGGTGGAGGTGGTTTAGGAGAGAACTTTGTAGAGTAGGGATGGTGGTTGGACTGCGTGATCCCAAGGGGCTTTTCCCTCCTGAATGGTTCTATGATTCTATAAATAGTATCTTTTAATAATATGCTTGCCAACATTCAGCAAATTTATAGTACTTGATTTACCCATGTTTTAAAAAATGTGTTGCATATTTACAGTGACACATGCTGCTTCTTTGAACCTTGGCACTCACTTGTGCATCCTTAGATATTTCAGTACCAAATGGGAGTTCCTTACCTATAATACAATATATTAAGAGAAGACCATTTTTTATTGCTGTTTAATTCACATGTATCTCAACTTGTAATCATTGTCCTGCTCATAGAAGAAAACTTTTTATTTCCTGGCTGAATTAGTGTGTTGAAACTGTTTCTGCAGTTGATTTTGTCAACTATAATCTCTCTCTTTTTTTTTTTTTTTCATCTGTCAGATCACTATCTCTGTGTATATGATCATATTTGAAAACAATTTAGTGACTGTGGTGAGCTGACCCTGGCCAGCAGCTAAGTAAGGAATTCGTTCAGTGTTTCCCGTTGGGAGGCAGATACATAGTGGTGAATTGTGAAGGCAAACACTGCAACCCTGATCATCCCCCTTCCTCCTACTGCCCCCAGCTTTTATTGCTCAGCACGACCTTGGAATGGCATGGAATATCCTGTTGGGTCATGTTGGGCCATCTGTCCCACTGGTACTGCCCTCCCAGCTCCTTGGACTTACCCAGCTCACTTTCTGGTGGGGGAGAGTGAGAAAAAGAAAAGCTCAGCAGTGGCCAAGGAGCTGGGGTGTTGTCAACCTTAAGGCACAAGTGTGGAGCACAGTGCCTTCTTGTTCTTGTACTTTCCTTTGTACTGATGTGTAAGTTAAATATTTTCTGATAATTTTCTGGTCATATTTTTGGATAAATATCTCGACAATTTGTACATACAATAATGGAATAGTTTGGGTTGAAAGGGACCTTAAAGATCATCCAGTTTTAACCCCCCTGCATGGGCAGGGACACCTCCCACCATTCCAGGCTGCTCCAAGCCCCATCCAACCTGCCCTTCAACACCTCCAGGGATGGGGCAGCCACAGCTTCCCTGGGCAACCTGGGCCAGGCTCTCACCACCCTCACACTAAAGGATTTCCTCCTCAGATCTCATCTCAGTCTCTCCTCCTCCAGTTTGAAACTGTTCCTCCTCATCCTATCACTCCCTGCTCATGTCAAAAGTCTCTCTTCAGTTTAGACATTTGGTGGGTTTTGAGACTGGACCTTCCTTCTGCAGTTCTGCAGGGCCTTCAGGTACATGGAATCCACTACTGTAACTATAACTTTGTTCTACTCACCATAATAATGAGAAACAACCAAGGTATTTTTGTAACCCATGAAGCCGTTCTCCAATATTGCAGTAATTTCCTGTTCCCAGGAGAGGCATCTGGGATTCCCCTCTCTGGGCTTAGGGTGGTTTCCCAGAGTACTGGTACCGGGACATTAAGTAGTGATTTGGTTGGGAGAACATCATGGTGTCCAGGAGCACTCTGGAAAGTACAGGAACAGACAGAGAGGAATTCATGACTGGCAAAGCCAGTGACAGGCACAAGATATTAAGATTAGGAAGCATAACAACTTAATAACTAAGAGAATAACTTGTTGGGTTACCATAAATGCATCAGGTGAGAAACAGAATCAAGCCAGAAAAATTATCCAAGTAAAAACCAGTGTTGTTCAACTGAATAAGAAATGCCATGAAAAATGTCTAGCCTGGAAATTAGGACATGTTTTCCAGCAGATAAAGTGTGAGTCAAGAAGAGTTTTCCAGGAAGTGTTTGCACAGTTTTAAGTTAAACCAGGACAGAACAAGGGATTTACCTCCAGTCATGTCTGTCTTTGACAAATATTCTCAACACCCTGGCAGTTTCCCAAAGCAGGGTAGAAAATCTGGAATTGTTTATATACTTTAAGGAAACTATAAAAGATTAATAAGTTTGTTTTCTACTTAAACAATTTTTTTTAAAGTAGGCTTTCTAGTAATGTTTTCTGCAAAGTATAAACAAACTCTCACATTCTTTGGACTCCAGAATTGTTCTTACAATAGTCCAGTGTGCTTTCTGTCTGAAAAACTTCTGGGCTGTTTGCAACTGCTTTTTGGGAAGGTAGAGACTACCCTTGGCTGCCCTAAGATGAAGGAAGACCCTTCTATGTGGAAGCTGATCTTGTGTCTCTCTTTTTGAAATCCATTTGACTGCAGTGGGAGAGGATTGTCTACTTACCTTTTGCAGATTAATTTTTTTTAAATACAGATGTGGCATTTTTCCCCCAAACTAGAGTTAGGTGATGAAATTAAATGTTTTGCCATTGATTAGGCTCAATAACAGTGAATAAAGTAACAAATTCCTGTTTAGGATTTTGAATGATTGCAGGGTGAAATCTGCATAGCTCTTGTATGTTCTAGTGGATACACAGACACCATCTGTTGAGAATGGTAGACATATGGTGAACTATTTATAGACAATGTTTATATTCATTGTGTTGTTGATTATCTGGATATCCAGAAAAAATGCTCTTTTAAAATCCAGTTTATCAACACATCGAAAAAAGCATTATGTAGTTTAGAAATGGAGAAGAATGTCAGCAAACTGACATTTTTGGGCTTTGTTGTCTGTGGAAGATTCTGTGTGCAGCTCGACAAAAGTCTGAGAAATGGGTAAGAATAGCCAGGGTAGGACAAGGTAGGAAGTTCTCTTGACAATTTTCTTTGTAAGGAAAGCAAATGGTGGAAGAGCAGTTACTGGTGTGATGCCAAGACAGAGACCATCTCTGTACATGGCAGAGGATGCCAGTGTTATGTCTAGTGTACTTTTGGACGTGTGAGTCCGGCCTTCTTCTAAACTGCAGATGCTCCTAGACCCTTTTTGTATCCAAACTGCTGGATATTGGAAATCCATATGGTTGTACAGTTACAAGTCAACTATTAATGATGTGTTGGTGAAGAACTGGGATGCCATTAATAACTGCAGTAATCACCACCTGGTTGGTGAGATTGTAATGGATGCCCTGATAATGCACAGGCTGCCTGAAACGCATGGGAGGCTTGAAAGACAGTGTCTCATTGTTCCTGTATCAAAAGAAGCAGGTGAACAGTATTGATTCATTCCTTCACGTCTCTCTCGTGGTCACAGAGTCAGGTTCAGACCCCAGTCACTGGGATTTTGATGAAAATCTGATTTTGACCTTTCTGGACAAGCAAGGGCCCTTTTCCACAAACGAGTTGGTCAATAGCAAGGTATATGTCACATCCATAATCAGTGGGATTATCCTCCATCTGCTTGTCCTCTTCTGACATGGCTAATGAAACTGTGCTCTGACCTGAAAGGATCTGTCAGCAGTGGGCTCAGTTCCCTGCCTGGCAGTTTGAAAGCATTGGTGGCAGCACTGTAAGCTGGTAAGCAAGAGGGAAGACAGCAGCCTGTGTTGCACACTGTTTGGATGCCACTCCAGGTGCTGTTGTGTGCACACAGATTTCACCAGTGAGTGAGGCTGAAGGTGAGGGTTCCCTTGTGCAGTAACTTCAGACTCTTCTGGCTGGCTGCAGTCTCTCTCTCCTGCAGACATCTTGGTGAATCCTATGGCTAAAACAATATTCTCCAGCAACAATATCCAGTAAAAAAATCCTGAAAAGGGATTGCCATACCTCAGTTAACCTGAGTTATATGAGCTCCTTTTCAACACTTGGAAGTCCATTATGATGAGGCCCTTGCCTACATAGGATATGAGAATATGTACTTATCAACTGTCTTTGAAGTAACAGCTATAAAATAGCTTAAATATGGTTTCGTTCTAATTTGATGCCATTTCTCTTGTTCCAACCTGGCCTCCTAAAAAGTAAAAATAAAGTTTTAAAAAGTCTATCTTTGTTTTCCCATTTAGAGTTAGGAAATGCTTGTTCACATTTTTGTGTCCTTTGATATGTTTTGATGGAAAAAACTGCTGTGTACATGCAATGTATTTGTGTTCATAATGCATATACACATTTATTGTTAGGATTCAAATGTAGTTTGTTTCTTTAATAGTACATATCTCTTCTTCATAGATAGACATTTTTGCATACTGCAACCACAAATATATTTTTGGAAGTGTGACACTGACATTTTATGTCACTATCCAGTTAACCTGGTGGTTGGCATCCCATGACCTGGCTGACTTCCCTTAAAAATAGATACTTCCTTTCATCTGCAAATAATTTGCCTTCCTTTCAACTCTTACCTTGCATCCTGTTGCTCACTAAGAACTCTTAAGTGGACACAATAACATTTGTCTTCTTATCTGTTCTTTCCTTCATCCTCAGTCTTTCTGATCCAAGTTTTCATCCTTAATAAATGTATAGTGATCATAAATGTGTACAAAAGCTCTATATATGGGTTAATGCATGCAGAATACTGACTACCCTAACTGGATACACTGGCTTAGCTACTCATCTCACCAACAGGCTTTTTTGCTGCACTTGCAAAGGAAGAGGCTACAGAAACAAGCCAAAAAAGTCTTGTTTTGCCCACCAATCTGTTGTTTCTTCCTTCTTCTTCTTTTAGGTAAGGGACTTTCAGCAAAGTGCTAGTAACTCAGAGTAATTCAGTTTCCATACTGGGATCTCAATTTCTTTGCAAGCTGTAATGAGTTGAGAGATGCAAATCCTGTATAAGGTAGAGGGGGAAGTATTGGTATCGAAGTTAAACAGATGGAAAATATGGTCCTGCAAGTCACCTTTAAGGTTTCTTCTACACTGCAAAATTAGTCTGTAGCAGAGCCAAGAGTAGAACCTAGCTCTTCTGACTAGATTTTCAGATACAAAGCTACCACAGAATAGCTGATCTGTGGGAGCTGTTGATCTGCAAAGCCTTGGGTGACAACAGCAGGGAGGTGGCTCAGCTTGAGTCACACTAAATTGCTTAGCTGATTTGAATTACCTTGCAGTCTTCTTAGGAAGTAGTATGCCCATTAGTTTTCCTCCAAAGGAGATGGAGAAGGACTGTATATTGTCTCCTCACCTTGAAACATTTGCTGTTGCTACCACCAAGCAAGTCCTAAGGACCAGTGGCTGCTGGTGTGCGTGTAACAGACCTTCATAGCTGTAACCTTGCTCTCTCTGAGCTACAGCTTTCCCACGGGTTATTGGCTTTCTCATGAGGCTTTCCTGGGTGAAATTCCTTTGTCCTGCCTGGCTCACGCAGATTCAACAGCTAATTTCTTAAGAAAGGATGACAGGTCCCAAAGATCTTGTTGCCTCCTCCCCAGGATCAATGTCAAACTGGTCTTGAAAGTTTTACAGTCATGATGTGGTTTTGAAGACATAGCAGAGCTGGGCAGTTTCACATGTGGTCTTAATTATAGAATCACAGGGGTTGGAAGGGACCTCTGAAGGTCATTGAATCTAACTCCCCTGCTGCAGCAGGAACACCCAGGGCAGGTCACACAGGAACGTGTCCAGGTGGGTCTGCAAAGTTTCCAGAGAAGGAGCCTCCACAGCCACTCTGGGCAGCCTGTCCCAGGGCTCTGTCACCCTCACAGCAAAGAAGTTTCTCCTCATGTTGAGGTGGAACTTCCTGTGTTGTCACTTGGTGCTGTTTCCCCTCATCCTGTCACAGGCACCACTGAACAGAGACTGGCCCATTCCTGACACCCACCCTGCAGGTATTTATAGATATTGATAAGTTCCCCCCTCAGTCTTCTCAAGACTAAACAGCCCCAGGTCTCTCAGCCTTTCCTTGTATGATATGTTCAGTCCCTTCATCATCAGTGCATCCCTAATAGGCACTGTGGTGTGAGCAGTCAGTTTAAAATCTGCATTGACACCATGATTTGGGGGCTTCTGATGCTGATTGATAATCTGGCCCAGAAAATATGTTTGTTTGGTTGGGTGGCTTTTTTCCCTGTAAACTTCTTTTGGGGTCTAACAACAAAATTTAGTCTTTGTGAAGAGTGGGGACCCATTGTGCAACCTGCATCAGGTAGCAAAGAGGGAATTCAGAATTGTCATTCTAATAGTTGACACTGGAAAATGTCACTGAAGAAAGCTTTTTCATCTTAGTCTTCAGATTGACAGGTTATGACAAAACTGCATTCATGTTGCTTGAATACATCTTTTGTCTAGTTTTACATGCTTTTTGACTTGTCTAGAAAATGACATATTGAGGTTTTCATTAGCCTTAACCAGGTGTGATTTTCTTTATGGAAGATACCTTGGTGGGGCTGCAGTTGAAGGCGAATAAACCACTGAAGCTTAGAAAGGCCACAGCACCTTCTTCTGATGGTGGTGACGAGTTGAAAGACTCATTAATCAACAAGCAAGTCACAGGTGTGATGGCTTTCCTGCAAACTGCCAACAGACTGTGAAAGTCACATCCAACACACAAAACTGTTCAGCTAGACACTTCTATAAACATCCTTAAACTTTTGTCTTTTCATCTTAGTTGAAAAACACAACCCTGGCATGTTTTCATTATTATTGTGTTTTGGGTTGTTTTTTTTCCTAAAAACAAATTATTTATTTGTTTTCCAAAAGGTTTAGCAAATAAAAGGAATACCTGGTACTTTTTTCATCTTTTGCTCATTTTAACACAATAACAAGTTCATTTAAAGGAACAAAAAATTTTGACTGCAGTAAGTGTAAATAGTTTTAACATTTCAAATTTTTCTACACATACAATGTGCACAAAAGATTTAACAGAAGAAGAAAATAAAGACATTTGCTGCATAAAAAAGGGTGGCTATTTTCTTCCTGATTTTCCAGTTCTCTGCTACAAAAATTGTCTGGAAGAAAGATTCAGTTGTGCTGTAGTGCTGCAGTGTAGACAGAAAATCATAAAATGTTTAAAGTGAAATGATTTAGAGGGTTTTATTATTTAATCAACCTGCACTGGTGGGAAAAACCCATAATAAGAAGCCAAAGAATGAAATCTCCATACAATTTGTCCACATCATTCTTCCTTAAACTCTGTGGATCCCCTGGAATGAAGGAGAGTCTAGTCAGAGGTCTTATGCCTCCCCATTAATTTTTTTCTCCCAGATTATCCTTAAATTGATATACTCCCTGTAGATAAAAATTAATTTTACTGTCAAAGAGCAATGAATATGGATTTTCTTGGATTTTTGTATTTGCTAATTCCTTGGTCTCCCTAATTCTCATCTTTTTCCAGATATGTATGCTCAAGATGATAAAAATTATTCTTTAAAATCTGAAGCAGAACAGTGTCCCACTTTCATCTGGGATGAGGAGTTTCTTTATAGCAGTCATCTGGTCTTCTACTTTCTCTCTCTAGCATGTCCATCTTAGTTTTGAACTTTGTATCTAGAAGTTAATTTTAATTTACAATCTGTATTCTCCACTGTTTTTTTGTTTTGTTTTAGTTTGGTTTTGTGCCTGGGTTGCCAGTTGCAAAGTTCTTTTGGTCCTGTTCAACTTAAATCACTGTGAGTGAGTGTAATGCCTGCTGGCTCAGCAAACCCATGCAAAAGGCAGGCAGGCAACAGTGCTGCATATATTGATGAAGTAATAAGGTATTATCATAGTGGTATATCAAAAGTGATACCTCCTTTGCCTTTACAAGGCTCTGTAAGCAGATATTTGAATATACATGTCTTTAAGATATATCTGTAGCAGATTTTCTCTGATTACTCAATGTAGTTCTGCTGCTTGTTATTGGAGGACTTGTTAAAGCACCTACAGCTGTCATGTCATGTCACCTGTTCTAGAAAGAACTGTTGTAATTTCATTTTAATGGTAGTGTATTTTAAAACAGATTTTACTACTGGGATCAGGAAGAATTGTATTTTCTTTCAAGTTTGACCATATATTATTGCCTGTATTTTTTTCCCATGAACTTTCTGTTGTTGCTTTAACTCAGTAATTAAGCACCTCTGCAAAAAAAACCCTCTAGAATAATACAGAAATGATCCCTTTAATTGTACTAATAAACGCTATGACAGCTGAATTTGAATACAACTAAACTCTTCCCACGAAAGTGTTAATGAAATTAACAATAAAATGTGTAATGATTACTCTTGGGGTAATTACATGGGTAATTTAACAGCACATTTGGATAAAAACTGAAAGCATTTATGTGATATATAGTTAAACCTCTGTAAATGGTATATAGAAAATCAAAGCCTTTCTTATTGTCTTTCAAGTACAAAAGAAAACTTTAAAAATGTTAGGCAGTAGCTCCTCTTAAAAAGTAAATTTATCTTTCATTTCTCTCGTATTTTCAACTTCACATGTTTATGATTTCATATAGAATGACTGTCAGATCCATGGTATAGAAATAGCATTTAATGTGCTTACTAGTCTCAAACTGAATGCCTGGGCAGCTGGGTATTCTCTTGGAAAAATGGTTGTTGTGCCAAGAAATGTTGGTACAATATTTTCAGAATTCTAGCAAATAAAAAAGAACAGTAGGTAATAGTAAATACATAAGTTGGGAGAAGGAATATGTGGCAGTGACCTCACAGGCATTCTGATTCAAAAGAAACAAACCCCAGTTTCAACTGCAAGCTGACTTTCCACTGAGGTGTAATAATTACAGATAATAATACAAATAATTATTACAGATAATAATTACAAATAATAATTTGGTACCTTGTTTACTCTTTGCATGCTGGTCATCAGATGTTGCGGTTGCCCCGTGTACAGAAGTCACTAATCTGGGGGATGTTCCCTAATTTTTTATATATCTGTCTATATATAGAAGCATGCAGGTTGGAAGGGACCGTAAAGATCACCCAGTTCCAATCCCCCTGCCATGAGCAGGGAACCACCAGACCAGGCTGCACAAACCTCATCCAACCTGGCCTTAAAAACCTCCAGGGATGGGGCATCAACAACCTCCCTGGGCAACCCATCCCAGCTCCTCACCACCCTGAGAGTGAAGAATTTCTTCCTAATATCTCACCTAAATCTCCCCTCTCTCAGTTTAAAACCATCACCTCTTGTCCTATCACTATCTTCTCTGATGAAAAGCTTCTCTCCAGCTTTTCTGGAGCCCCTTTCAAGTACTGGAATGTGCTCTAAGGTCTCCCCAGAGCCTTAACAATATTGACTTATTGAGTTATTTACCTATTTATTTGCTTGTTTATTTATTTGAGAAAAGAGATTCTTTTCTGTCATGTCTCTGCTGCACTGAGGCAACTATTCACAGAGGGAAAGGTAGTTCTCCAGTAGGCCAAGCACAGGTTATTTATTACTTTCTTTAGGTCATAGTCAGCACCTTGAACTCGCCTTGAGACCAAGGGGCTTTTGTGGTGATCACAGGACATCTGATAAGCATATGCTCTGTTCATTAACTGAATTGATGCTTGCTGCAAGTGTCATTTTTCTAGTTGTTTTATACTATAGCCACAAGCTGAAACGTGTTTGCCAGCTCTCTCCTTCCACAACCCCCATCTGTGGTCTCAGAGGCACAAGCAGAAACTCCCTGCTCAGAATAAATCATGACTCAGGCCAAGGCTAGGCTCATTTTTTAAGATCCAGCCTCTACTCAACATGACTTGAAGCATCAACTTGTATTAAGCAAAGACAAGAGAAAGACATATGATCATATGTCTTTCAAATATAAATAGCGGGTGCCAACAGCAAATACTTCTCTCTCTCTTCTTTCTAATAACCTCCTAAAAATTCCATGTGTGCCTTGAAGATTAGCAATAACAGAATGGCATTATATGAGATTCCAGGCATGAGACCTCTCCAGGAAAAGGAGTAATTACAATTACTATCAGACACTGAAAAATGAAACACACTCTCTAAATTGAATGGCTTCAACTCAGAGAGAACAGCTCTCTCCACTTCTGCCAGTATCTGCAAACAGCCTGAGAGTGTCTCCTGGAGTGACTGTAGGTGACAGATACAGCAGCAATTCTCTGGACACTCGTCATAAAGAGAACATTGTCCTCTGTGTATTTAAATTTCAATCCAAAATTGTCACTGATCAAGGTGATCTGTGGCATTGAGATACTTTGAAGTTAGGCTGGAAGACCATTCTCTGAGGTCTGAAGACCAAGCCTAATTTTACAGCAACATAAAGGAGCTGCTCAAATCCTTCTAGAAGTGTAAATATCAGTTCATTGTGTACTTTACTGATACTTAGATCAGCAAGGATTGTTTCCTTTGCAGAAACTATGCTCCTTATACCGTGATCTTTTAATTCTTTTATCAATTTATTTTAGTTGTTTTTGCAAGTGGTTTTCCAGCCCTGTTTAAAAAAATAAAAACCAGCAAGCATTTCTTAGTTAAAAAGAAATCAATCTTGCTACTGTTTGTACCTCTAAGAATTTTTTAGTTCTTACAGTTCTCAGAAACTGGTATTCCTTCTGCCCTAGATAAATTGCTACATTTTTCGGTTTTCAGTTAAAGGTCTTCAGTCTTGTGATAGTACCTAATGTATATCATCTATTGAAATTAAGAGTGGTGTATTTTTTTCTTCCTTCAGAATACAGAATTTCATTATAGTACAGTCCCCATTGCTTAGTTCTCAGCTCTTTTATTTTTTATTTCAGCTTCCTTATTTAATTAGCTTGTATTAATTAATTAATTTTATTTGCTTTGCAAGCAGTTTTTCCACAAAATAATCCCTAAAAGTATTGAAATTTTATTTTCAAACTATTTACTGTTTTAAAAGAAAATACCTAAAATCATTCTAACTAGCATTCTCAATGGCTTTGTCCATTTTGGGTAATCAATGTCCTTCTTGGTACAGCTGGATTTGGTGTGATAGCTCCAGAAATGTGTATTCTAGAGGTCTGTCCATATTGTTTTAGCTAGACAAAATCTCTTGAATTGATCACTGCATGCTTATCTTTGCCACATAATCAGTCTATTCTGCGTAATTGATAGGTGAATATTCAGTGTCCCAAAAATGTGAACCATTTTATTATGATTCTGCAATGTCTTTTATATCAGGGGAGGTGGTGAGGTGCAGTGTGTCCCTTTTACTTCTCTGCTTATGTATAGATACAATAGAGTATTTTTCTTCTTTTTATGTTAACAGTCTAATTTACAGTGATTAGGAGAGAACTCTTCGTTTTCATGATGGCCCTTTCATGACATTTTCTTTTGTGTTTTCTTAACCTTGTAAAATTCAGTTCTTCTCATTTTAATCTGTCTCTCCTGTCACATGCAGAATTTTCCTACATGGGGATTGATGAGTGTTTAATATTTTTATTCCATACTAAACATAATCCTGAAACCTAATTAGTTTTCTCTGTGAATTCAATACAGTAACTGGAATTCAGCATGTTTGACTGGATTGTGTGTTTGCAGTTCTGAGCATGGGACTGCTCAGAATTAGTGTTTCTGCCTACCCTGCTGTGCCTGCTCTGCATCTTGTCCATATCACTGCACTGAAAACACAGGATGCAGAATTTTTTACTAGAAGTTGAATAATGGCTTTTACAGGGTCCTAATAGTTATTCTGAGGATACAGTACTCTTTTGTCCTGTAAAATAAGACAATAGTGAACTAAACCATTAGTATATCAATTAAATCTAATCGATCCCAAGAGCAGTTTTGAGACACTTTTTCTTTTGATTCAGTTATGACTTATGAGAAATTATTCTTAAATGTCAGTAACACACACTACCTACTTGTTCGTATGAGGACAAACCTGTGTCCACACAGGTATTGTGTTGCTTGTTTCAGAATAGTAAAGTATTTAAGTGAATATTTACGGTGAGGCAGTAAAATAGAATTTAAATAAGTGATGCTTTATATGTCAAGGGGTGTATCTTGAAGTGCTGTATTCTAATCTGAAGAAAATACTCAAGTTTTTTTTAAAGAATTGCATTTAGTAATACTCATTTGATCTTTTGGCATCATCTGTTGTTTTGGAATGCTAATTTTTAGATAAAGTGAAAAACAGAGTTTAAGCAACATCCCAGTTTCTCCTGCTGGGCTAAGAATTAGCAAAGTCATGGTTTCACAAAGTTGATGCCAGATATTCCTGTGATTAATGCAATAAAGAAATTAGAACTAGTTTTTCCTACTGCACTGAAATAGCTTAGGAAGAAGGATGAAGAAGGGAAGATAATTTTTCTGCTGCTTAAAATACTTTTCATGTAGTTTATTACAATGACAAATAAAAAGACTGAAACATGTAGAACAATCTTTGGCATAACTGAATTAATTTTTGAAGAGCCGGGACCTTACAGGGAGTGCTCACCCTGTGAACTGAGTGTTTTTTTCTTTAATGGCATTTTCTCAGCATCCAGTAATGAGAGGAAAATAAAGCTTTTATATCTTCTGAAGCAGACTTGTCAAGTTCTCAGTGGCATCTTAGAATTGTGAAAACTGAAGGTACGCTTTGACTCTCCCCTGTTAAGCATCTACATCGAGGTCTTTGCATGCTTATTTTTCTCTATAGTTTTAAATGCGTGGGAGAATTTGATCAGTGTCCTTTTTATATTCAAAATGTGCCAGCTTCTGTCTCAAAAGTGTCTTATTGTCATGATGTCACTGCGTCTCAAGATTTGTGACCTTTTGCTCCATCTGGGTTCATGGTAGACCTCGTTGTGGGGTTGTTTTTTTTTGCGGACTCGGTTGCTTTTGTCCCCCCGCTAGGGGGTATCAAAGCCTTTTGGACTAAAGTTTTACACACTGGTAGGTTTGCAAATAAATAAATACATAGAATAAAAATAGTATACTAAAGGCACCCAACGGCAACTGAAAGAAACCCAACAAAGAAACAAACCTAAAGTTTATGTATAATAAGAACCGCCAGATGTCGCAAAGGCATCATTGATGAAGTGTTTTTTTATCCAAAATGTGGCACTTAGATGAAGGGTAGTAGTATTGTGTTTGAGAGTTGCAGAGGCCATAACAGGTCAGTGAAATGTCCTTCAAACATTTGATTTTTACATTTGAGAATAGGCCAAGATGAAAAGATAACCACATATCTGACATTGACGTTACTACCATTTAGACAACCGATGCAATTGCCTTAGTCAGTGGGATCAATCAGACCTTTATTACTTTGAGAGCCACATAAAAGATTTAGTTTTGTGGGTTTTTTTCTTATAAAAATGAAGGTCCTGAACGTCATCTGACCACAAACTTCTAAATGCAAAATTATTAGATGTATGGAGGTTTGTTTTTTTTTTTCTCCTTATACTTTTAAAATTTGAATACTCTGAAAAACTAAAAAAAAACCCCAAGTAGTCTTAAAAGAATTTGAGCTTCTTTAAACAGTGTGCATAAATTGGCAGTTTAACAAGTAGAACTTGGAAACAAGTATTTGATGATTGATTTTTTTATTGAGAGAGAATGAGAATGATAGTGGATAAAGTGATTTTCCTTATTGAGAGAAAATATAATGTTTTTCAACATGTCTTCAGTATGAATGGAAGCCCTGTCAAAAAAACTGAGCAACACATGATATCTTTTAAAAGGTAAATTAACATAAGTATATCACTTAGTTTATGGATCAAATTTTACACTTGTCAGTTTCATTCATAATGTCATAAAGTTTATATTGTAAAGATAGTGTTATTACCTTTGTTATGTCCTGGAAAAGCCTAATATTAACTGAGTTCATTGTAGAATTTAAAGTATATTCAGCTGAAGAAATGCCAGTGCAGAAAATTAAGTCCAAAATATGTATTCATGTGCAGATCTTAGTCAAATCCCTAGTAATTTGAAGTACTTGAAATACATTATTCAACAAGTAACCTGCGGTACGCTTGCGTTTAATGGGCTCTGCCTGAGTATACAGAAGCTGTCAAGATAAAATATGGAACATGCATCATTCTAATTCAATTATGATTAGTCTTAAAAAATAAAATAAATGTGCGTCTCTGTTTGCTTGTGTTGCATGTGAAAATGTGTGTTCTTTATTGCTGGGATTGGATTTGAGCTTGTTTTGTGTGATTCTTGCTAACGTCTCCGTCGCTCGGGTTTATGTGTATATGCCACTTAAACACACAACATATAAATGTATACACGATGTTTATTCAAAGGTTGGAGGTGTTCAAAATGCTAATTTTATTTGTACTGAATGTTTATGTGTACACTGAACATACGTTTCTGCTTTCCCATGTTTTTAATTAAAAAAAATACATTAGTTGTATAGTTATGCATGTACATATTTGCATAACTGTTATTAAACAAGTGAAATAGGCCCTGGACTTTCCTCTAACATCAAGTCAAAGCTTGTTGAGAAGTGATGTGTGGAAGCAACCATGTCTTTATCTCTGATTATGATTTCGATGACATTTGTCTTTTGTAATTGTGATGTCAGTGGAGTTCTTAACTTAATAAGCAGTTCCTCACTTAATAGGCAGAGTTGCATAATATTCCACAGATGTAAAATTCTTTAACTCTACCTTTGAAGTCTTTCCTTGACAACTGAGAGGGGTTTTGGTCATGGGTTTTTAGCTGGGGATAGATTTATATGTGTATGTGTTTGTGTACTCGCTTATGGAATACTTTGTGTTTTGTTCTAAGACTTTATGTATATTTAACCTTTAATTTAACTAGCAGGTTGTAAGATTTCCATAAAAAATAGATGAGCTTTGAACTCACTGAATGTTATTGGTGTAGCACAATCAATCATTTCTAAAGGTTAATGGTGTTAAAAACAATGAGAACATATGTCTTATTTTTAATACTGTTATATTAGTAAAATTATTTAGCATGGATAAGGAATATGTATTCTGTTTTTTGTGTTAAATCACAATTTACAATTTCTGAATAGCAGATTATAGGTTTTACTATCAAAGTCGAAGGGGGGAAAAGACAAGTATTTATGTAAACTTTTTTACTATAATTAGAATAGTTGGTGATATGGTAGCTATGGCATCTTTCTAGAGCTGTGGTGTTCTGGAATGTATTACAGTTTTTAAAATTGCTTTTACTTTTCTCCGTCCCGTTCTTCACCCTTTTAATAAAATATGACATATAGGTGTTACCCTAATTACATCATGCATCCAATTCCTCAATGAAATAAAAAGTCAATACTTAAATGACAGAGTGGCAGGGGAGGGGGGAGGACCCAGGATTTCAAATGGTAAAAACCTGCTGTGGTAACAAAGACTGAATCCATCCCTGCATTGCATAGCTTCCTGACCATATCTTTAAACCAGATACTAACGAAGAATATTTGTTTGTTGCCAAGCTATTGTAGGATTTATTTCTGAACTCAAATCCCAATTATCAGGAAAATTGCATCTTGTTTATCTCGCAGAAGGGTGTACTGCATCACAGCATCTTTGGTTATTTGGTACTATAATATTGTTACCTTGCTTGAAACACATGGTCCCTCTTGATATACAAGAAAAAAACTGAATCCATTTCAATAAATTAATAGGGATGAGAATCCCAATCCATCGTTCTTTTCAGAGGTTCACATACATTGTAATGAAATGCATTAGGAGTTTTCTTCACTTGAAATCCAAATGAGACCCATTTTGGCTCACACCCTTGACAGTCTCTTTTATAAGCACTGCTGTCTCCTGTTCATGTGTGGGCTTAGTAAAATGCTTCCTTTGTAAGATGCACAGAGACAATATAATGCCATGAAAGACGAAGGTGTCAAAACACAAAGTTAGAGGCAATCTAATCAATGCCTCCTGATTTAGCCTTTGAAGGCTCTCTTCATTAAAACTCTTTAATTGTGAGGCTTATCTTGAGGTAGAGCTGTTACTTAATATTTTTCAGTGTCATTCTTTGGACAGTCACTTGTACCTTTTAAACGTAATTTCAATATTCATTGTTTAGTAAATTGGATGCCTTGTTAGCAATAGTGGTGGTATGAATGACTTGCATTCAAGTGATTGAAGGTAATAGTGTATAAATGCTTGGTTCTCTTCCCACTGAAGTTTAATGTGTTTTATTTCTATGTATGTCATTATAAAATATATGGGTTTCATTATGGGTCTTTTTATTTTTATGTATAGGAATGCAGGTTAGAATATTTATTTAATTATGAACGGGAAGATGGCTAGCTGCACCTTTTTTAAATTTTTTAAAATTTTCAGATTCTGTGCAGACATTATCCATTCCGCGTAAGGGATGAGAAATGTGATCCCAGATTATATTATTCTAAATAAATTCTGAAAAGGTATGAGATAAAAAAACGGTGGTACACTGGCCTTTTCTTCACAAACACTCACAAAGTCGGCTGCTAAAAAAGGAACTTCTTAAAATCAGTTGAAAATAAAGTGTTTCTGAAAGCACGTACTTTGGAAAATGCTTTTAAAAGAAATACTTTCCACCTGAAAACTGCCAGCATAAAAACAAATGAAAGCCTACAGTACAAGCCATCTGTTTTGTGAGCCAGATGACTTGGGTTTTTTTAAACTTGCATGTTTATACGTGGATTTTCTGTGTGTGTCGGTGGTGAATTGTACCACAGTACCACGGGTATATACATGCTGTACCAGTAAATCCATTTTCATGTGACAATATTTGTTGTAGTCCTATTAAAATTTTGAAAGATGCACTGGCAAACAAACACTGCATGTTTTTACAATCTCTCGTAAAACCTACATCTATTTTAGTGTCTGGAATATGGGGAAAGCTAAAGCTGTTTGTTATTTCCCTTATAATAATTAACAATAAAAATATTTTAGCATGAAGGGAAAAAAAAAAAACCAACCAACCAACCAACAAATATGAAGACTACAGAACTGATTTGCAGAAATCCCTGAGAATGGAAGAAGAATTGAGGCAACTTTGACCTGATTTTTAAATGACTAGTGTAGTGAGTACAGCTGCTCTAGCTTAGTAATTATTTGTGATAGGTTGTTTTTGAGTCCCTTATGTATAGGAGCTCCAGGCCCAACTACCTCATTTGCTGGCACACAAACAGATTCTTCCAGGTGCTGAACATTACATTTTAATATATTATTTAAATATTAAGAGAATTACAGTTTCAGTAATTTTACTGCTACAGCTGGAGTGCAAAGTGTGCCTGTACGCTATAGAGGTTGCTGTGTAGTCTACCAGAAGGAAAATTCCCATTGGCTTTAAATACTTCCAAGGAGGTAAACGTTTGATGTAAAGATAAAAACATATATTTGTTATACAGTGTATTTTAAAAATATTCTGGGGATCTTGACCTATTTACAGACTACAATTTTGAAATGTTACCTTGCATTTTATATTAATTCACATTTTAAAAATTAAAAAAGTTTAAGACATAGTAAGGGAAAACTTCATTGCCCTGTGCTGGAGGCTCGAGTAAGGCAACACTTCCAAAAAGCTGTTAAGCAGATGGTTAACCTAAACCATGTATTTAATTGCATTGATATCAAGTTAATATGTTTTCTGGATTAAAGTTCAGGCATATAACTTCAGTGTATTTAATCACATGGAAAAATACCCAACGTGTTGCTGAACTGGGCATCTCAACTGTATTTTTAGTTCAAGGAAAATATTTGGAGCTGACTGACTGTCTTACACCAATTTTTAATCCTAAGAAAATTAGGAAGGTTATAATAAATCTAGGTAAGTTGTAGGAAGGTGCAATTGCACTGGACTGAAAATGCCAGAAAATTAAATATATATTAATTCCAAGAATTTTCTGTGATGCCCATCCCTTCTGTTTCACCATTTCAGCATACTTTTTACTCTTCTTGGAATGAGCAGCGACATCCAAGTTCAAGTGTGCATCAAGCAGACTTGGAATGCACTTCCGAGGGTTTTTTCCTATTTTGAAAGATTATAACTGGATGTAAAAGTGTCCTGAATAAAACACTGTTCTTCTACCAAGATTAGCAATTAACAGGCTCATCATCTAAGGATGGTATAGTGAATTGATCTTTTATTCTGTTGCAACAAGATCATCACCCCAGCTCTTGTCCAAGTTCATCTCACTAAATCCACTAATGTTTGGATTAGGTTATTTTCCTGAAAAAGGACAGGCTGTGTAGTCTTAGTACAAGGCAAAAGTTACACCAACTTGTAAAACACCTTCTGATCTTCAAAAAAATCGTGGTGGAAAGAAGTAAATTGCAGTGCTTTTATCTTAATTATGTAGTTGTATTTCATGATGAGTAGTTCACAGTTTCTATTACAGTAATATCTTCCACTGTTTTTAATAGTTATGGAATTTCTTCAGTTGCAGAGTTCAAGGCAGAACTGATTTAAAACAAAACACTAATATAGAATTAGAGAAATTGAGTCCAGGAAACAGAATCATCACCACATGTGTTAGAATCTTTTTACTGTCTATAAATCTAAATTTCTCCATCTATGCAGTGTGTTCAGTTTTTTTTTCAAAGCATCTGATTCTGTGTTCTGTACACACTGGTTCTATTTTGACTTTTACTCTGATTTAAGTATTTTTCTATCTGCTAAGTTAACTATTGTTGGTTTATGAATAACCTTCATTTACCAAGCATCCACATATTCTTTGTAGGCTCCACAGTGATTTCATTGATACAGGATCAGCCCTGAAACTTCCATCCTATTTGAAATACCTTTCAAATATAATGAACTGTTATTAGTTAGCTAATGTATTTTTTAACAGTTATTTTGACTGCTGTAAGGTATCTCCTCTCCTACTCAAGGTTCATTATGTTGTAAAGGAGGAGTATGTATAGGACATATACAATCCTATATGCATTAAATAAATTATGACTTCATGTTCCTTTTCAGATCCAGTCTCATGTGCTAATAACACTACTGTTGGATTTTGTGCCGTGACAAGATAAATTTACCTGATTTCAAAATTAGATTGTTAAGGACTGTGGTTGGTGGTCTGCTTACAATTAGTTTGGAGGGGATGTGGACCCTTTGGGTTACCTGGTGAGGTGTGTGTCCCAGCCCTCTGACACACCCGCCCGCGCATCTCTCTGGTCAACACCGATGCTGCCTGTAGCACAGTGATGGCTCTAATCATTACCCAATCAGATGGCTGTACCCTGCAATTTGCTCAACTCCACTAATGAAGATGAAAAATCAATCAGGTTTTCTCTCCCACTTTGTTAACTATTATTAATGTTTACATTGAGCAGAATCAGTTGTCTTACTGGGCTCCCTCTGGTACGTGATGCTTGGAAAGATACCCACATCAGCCGGAGCCTTGTGATCTGTGGTGTTGTGCAAAGTGGCTTTTTTGCTGAGATAAAGCAACCTCTATTTCATTAAAAATACAGAGTCCGTAATTCAAAACAATCAACAGTTTTGGTATTTCTATGTCTAGACGTAAAAAAAGATTGAACAGACCATGAGCAAAAGTATAATGCTAAGAATTTATCCAACATGCACCCCTTTATTAAATGGAAGCAAAGTTATTTATCATGTCATTTATGTTTCTTTTTGAGGCAATGAAATAATAATCATAATCATAATCATAATCATAATAATTTTAAAAATAGCTGTATTAGAAATCTGTTTTAAGAACTGAAAATCCAGAGCCTAATTTTGTAATCTCACCCTTAGAAGACAGCAAACTGGTAAAGCAGCGTGCTTTGCTCTTAAATGAACTTTCACAATGGCCTGGGACTTTGTTTTCCTTTGCTTTAATGGGAGAAATTCCCAGACTGAAAGTGTGAAGACAAGGACAAAATTACCATGAGGCCGTGATTTCCTTTCAGGTGGCAAAGTACTATTGATTACTTTGTTATTTTCTTTCAACTTTTGAAGAAGTCTTCTAAAAATTTTATTTGAAAGTGTAGTTAGGACACTTGAAAAATTTATAAAAGTCCTTGTGTGTAGAAACGAGAGGAGGGAAGAGTGACAATGTAGAAAATATAGGAAGCTTTTGTTTGTTTGTTTGCTTTCTCTTGCCAGTAACCAGCATCTTGAGAACATAAATCCATAATTAATGGATTTATTAGTCCATTAAGACTCACATAATTAATACAGTGAAAGAGGGTTTTTTTCTTCACCACAATGTGACTCTTTCTGTGTGATTATGACCCTGGGACTTCTTAAGACTATCTTTCCCTTATGATAACTGCAGATATCCTGTAGACTTTAAGGGGAGTACTTAAAACATCACCTCATTTCTCAGGGAATTGTCAAATTTTAACCTTTAACTGAATTTCCCTGAAAGCTGAGTTATAAGGGATTGACCCCTCAACATGGAACAAGTCTAATTGGAAGTAGCATAAAAGATGATAATATCAATGGATTCCAATGTAGTGTAATTATATGTTGAAGTAGAACCCTGAAACTCTATTACTGCACATTGACAGGCAGTATCTTAAAAGCCAAAGTCAGGAAGCTAATTTCCAGGGAAAATAATAGTAGACAGATTAATACAAAATATGTATTTTAATTACAAACCATCCTAGCCTAAGCATCAGAAGCCATTTTTTATATATTTTTAAATGTTGTCTTTTTTTAAAATTTATTTTTTTAAACTCTTAGGTATTATTATTGTTTCCTTGTATTTCAAATGAAATTTTAGCAAGAGCTAAAATCCTGGCATTCTCAGACTGCAAGGGCCTACAGAACTTATGTTCAACATCTCTCCTTTTTTCATGCTCAGTAATTAAAAATGGCTGTGGGCATTTTTTCATCCTTTGAGATTTACCAACTGCTATAGCATTTGTAGAGTGATTCCTTCACCTGCTTTTACATGGAATAACCAAATATCAGAGCAGCTTGAAGTACTTTAAAAAAAGAAAAAAGAAGTTTACCTCTAGGCTTCTCCTCTCCAGCACATAGGCAGCTGCGTTACTGTTCCACCACTCAATTAATTTTGAAATCCTAAGAACAAAAGTTATTAATAAGTCTTTTGTCATGGATTAAGGAAAAAAAAAATAATAATAATAAAAAGAGAGAGAGAAATTCCTTTTTAGTATTTGTGTGTCATCATGCCAGGCCTAGAAAATTAGCCTAATTTATTATTTAAAACACTGGTGGGATTCCTAATTGCATTCATCATTAGATATGACACGTTTAGAACCGAGAACCATATCCGGTGAGAATTTTCCAGTTTGAATTTTGAAATAAAAATATTTTTCAAGAGATCCCTAGCTATTGCCTGTTTCTATGGCAACAGCCCTATTTGTCTGAGAGCTCTGCCCGCTGCCAATGGGAGCGCGAGCAGCGTCAACTAAACATACGAATACATCAAAGACAAATTCATATGCTCAATCTGATCAGCTCAATTAATGTAAGAACAGAAGCTGAAGGGGGTTAAAAGAGGGCATCCATTCAGGATAGATGAAGCCTCTTTTAGCAGAATCTATACGCCGGCCTTTTGGGGGAGGAATTTAGCACACTGTCAAAAACATTATCAGAAAAGGAAAGTACTAGGCCTCCTACACCTAACAGATATGAAGCTGTCAGACAAAGAATAGCACTATTCATTAAATGACACTTATTTTCTCCCACTTTACAAGAATACAGTGAACAAAACAAGCAGGGGAGCAGCTGAGAGAGACACTTTTTTCTTTTCCTGGTGATGACAGACATGCAGCAATTATGGTGATAACTAAGGAATACTAAACAAGAAGCCAGGCTCCATTCTGTTTATCACCTAAAATTTTATGTTGCTAAATTTGCATGCGACTCTTGTTTTGTTTTATTATTTATGCCTGGGACAAATTAGATCTTTTTGTTTTTAACGTGGTGCTTTCAGTTTGGGGAAGAATGCTGCTGAACTACAGGCGTTCTCCAGCTTTCCTTGTTAAATGGCCATATCAAGTTGAAGTGCTTTTGAAGTGAGAGGGTTTCAAAGCACAACAAAACTGCTGTTACCAGTGGGGGGAAACAAAAAAAAAACCACCACCATACAGCATTAGGGTAATGGCAGGTATTGTGTACTGTGCATAAGTTGGGAGGCAGGCAGTGAGAAATCTCTGCTAATTCTCACCTTGAGTTGCAAACATGGTTGGGGTTTGTTACTCCTGTTTAGCGTTCTCATCCACACAGTCCTGTAAAGTTTGTGGCTGTTGGTTAAGTTAGTTTGTTTTACAGCAGATGGGAGTGAGTGGGAGGTCCCGCAAGGCTACTGGCTTTTAAGAATCTTATACTTAAGCCATGATGATCTGATTTGAGGCCTGTTATCGATAGCCTGCTACTTTTATCTGCATGATCATGGCCTGATTGATCCTGACTTCGCATCCATGTACTCCGTAATGCACTGTCAGGGAGTACTGACAGCTGCAATGAAGGAGCAATAAATGTGGGGCAGCCCTAATGCAAAGGTCCAGCCGGGCTGTATGAAAACTGATAGCTGAGATATTGGCTCCTGTGTTACCACATGCACCAGCCCCTTGGAGAATTTCTTGGTGAGTGAATTAAAATGGTCTCCTGACACCTGGGGAGGGGGCGGTGGGAAGGTCTTCGCCTAAAAACCCCACAGATTGCTAAAACCCTGCAGGCAGACATAGGCTTCCTTCAGAAAAAACAGAATAAAGAAACATTTATCCTCTGAAAAATGGATGCAGGAAAATTCCTGTAGCTATTTGTATACTGGTACACACATAGACATACACAGTATTTACATATTACTAAATTTAGTACAATAGTTTAAACTTGTTGATCCTTCTCTGGCACTCCAGCTAAGATTGTGGTGAACTTTTTTATTGTTGTTTGTTTGTTTTCTTTATTTCTTTTTGGATTGGTTTTTTGTGGGGGTTTTTTTGCATGTTCTAATGGTAATGCAGCAAGAAATTTGCAGTTTACAATGTAATTAAATTAGAACTCCCTAATCTTATAACTATTGCTCTAAACAACTCATGGTGACTGGGCCTTCATTCCAGCTCAGACCTCAGCATACTGAATTCACTGCTTTTTTGTTTCATGTTGAAACAAAACGTTATGTGAATGTATGTAGATGTGTGCCCACTGTTAAACTAAATAAAGTAGTAAAATGAAAGCAAAATAAGCACTAAGTTCATAATTCATAATCAAAATTTTGTTCCTGTGCCTTTGTTGTGGTGTCAAACAATAGCTTTACCTAGCTTGTAGAAAAGCAAAAAAAAACATGTTTTTGTGCATTTCCCACCCTTGTTACCAAACATAGCACTCAGGTGGCAAAACCAAAATATAAATACAAGTACTTGCATTTTGTTGATTATTTTATTGTTTAAGAACATAGAGAAACACTGAGGCCTCCCATCGAGTTCAAATCCCAGTTTTGTGAAAAACTTTTCCTTGAGGTTCCTTGCCTCAAAGCCATGAACCTTGTTACAACAGGCATTGTGATAAGAAATATATGAGAACTAGACTGCTTTAGAAATGTTTTAATATATTTTTGCTCTAATTTGGCTCAGAAAAGCATTACCTTTGACAAAAAATTAAAAAACTAAAGTTATGAGGTTTTAATTTCAGAGTGAAATGCTAATAGATCTGTCCATCTTTGAAAGAAGAAGAAGAAAAGGTCTCTTCATGTGCTGTCACTTAAATCTTTCCTAATCTTGGTACAAGATATTGAAACAACATTCATGTAACAGAGATTGAAGTTCTTTCTACACGTTCATATGCAATAAACTGAGAGGGGTTTCACAGAGCTCTACCTAACTTGCTGCTGTCTGCAGCCTTCTTGCATGTAGTTTGCACTGCAGGTAATAATGTGCACACTTGGTGTTTTGGTGGGGTGGTTTGTGTGCTGCTACCAATGTCTTAAATTGTTGGCACACTGCTCTCTGGTGTAGAGGAAGGTTCTGGGTTTATGGCAGTCCACTTTATAATGGTCATAAAGCATGTGTTTTGCAATGTCATGGTATTTACATACTCCTATTGATGATACTTTACATGGGAGTGTGCAAGAAGCCCAAAGAAGGAATTAGAAAGTAAAGTATCTCCAAGACTATGTACAAATATATAATCTGGTGATCAATTAAGCCATAAGGCCAGTTCCCTCCGTCCTTGGTCGTGGGATTGGGTTCTTTGTAGAGTGATGAGCCGAATAAGGAAAGAAAATGAAATTATTTGGCTTAAATGCTGCAGTGGTGGTCTTTCTTCTACATTTGGATAATCAGTAGGCTGCATTGAAGTTTCTAAAACAATAAGCTGCTTTTATGTTACTGTCATTTGGGAAAAGGATATGCTGGTACTGGCTCGTTGCTTTTCTGTAGGTATGGGTTAAAATGTCTAAACTTGATAATTAAAATATATATATATTTATAT
>NW_009952686.1:374089-407213 GCF_000747805.2 Chaetura pelagica | reverse complement strand
TATATATATATATATATAAAGGAAAAAAACCACCCCTGTTGTAGCATGATACCTTGCACAATATGCCAGGAATCAGCCTGAAGAAAATTTTAACGTTCACATTATAATCCTTTGAAAGTAGGGATGTATAATTGGAGCACTGACAGACCCTGAATGACACTGAGGTTGACAGACAGTAGCACCACTAGACACCCATAATTAGATCTTTTGTGTGCTTGCAGTTAGCTAAAAAATGCTCCCTAGTTTATTAGAAAAACTATTTCAAAATTAATCATCAAAAGGTAGGTTGTGTACAGGTGATAGAAATGAAAAGGGGTGTAAAAATGATGCTCTTGGTTTTGAATTCCTTGTGACATGGTGCTAGGTTTTCATTTAAAGACACCCCATTGACTAAAGGCTCCATTCAAAGATATCCACCTGTCACAACTCATCAATATAATGAATTTACCTTTTGGAACATGGCCTTTACTTTTCTCTTGAATAGATGATACTCAGTATAGGGTTTTGTGGAATGTATTAGACACTGTACCAACTGGTTAACTTACCAAGATGCATGTGCATATCTTTTGCATAAGTTCTTAAAATAGTTTTAGCTTTTTCTGAATTCCTGAATGTTTTCAAATTTGCACACATTTTCATGTGTGTTGGTCTGTGAGCTAAGGTACTTTGTACACAGTATTTGCACTATTCATCTGCAGTGTTCCTGTGTTCTTTAAAATACAAAAGCTTCTGTAATACATGTATTACTTGTAATTATTCTTATTCTAGAAGAAAAGTTCAGACTGTGATCATCTGCATTTGGATGAGTGCAAGAAGCAAATTTTCTATTTTTTTTCTGTTGAACCAGTTACTTTTATAGTCTTCCCTATGAAACAGAGAATCTCAGAACACTATCTGAAAATCACAGTTCAAAGCAGAAGGCAATGTCTGGAATTTCTGTGTTGTGCACAAGAAATAGAGTAAACATTTTGTTTTTCAGGATGATCAAAATTAATAGTAGGCCAAGGAAGTATTTTGTTACATATAAGATGTAATGACATAAACTTATTGCACACTGGAGGTCACCCTTGCTACTCCAAATTTTTGTATGTTTTTCTAGGGGGGAAAAAAAAAAAAAGCAAAGCAGCCTGTGTATCTTTTAATATGCATGCTGAGCTTTAGAAAACACTTCAAGCAATGAAACAAGTATATGTTTGGGGTTGTGTTGACTCTTTAATTGGTTTAGCAGTATGCAGTATAAATATGGACCTTCGGAAAAGCTTTTTGGGCCGTTTATCTGAAGTCCAATGAGGATTCCATAGCCTGCATCCAAACCTCTGCTGCTGGCAATCACTTTTATCATTCTCCAGGAAAGCCAGTTTAAAGCTAGGACATCTAGATAAATTGCCTTTACTTGTCTGGATTATCATGAGAAGCCATCCATGGCTGTGCATAAGTATTAAATTATCATCAAAATTACTGTTACAAACTTAGGTACAATTAAATGTTTTATTCAGCTGATGAACAAAGTGCTAGTTTTACTGCTGATTAGCATAAGAACAGAGCTGAAAGGTCTTGAGAAGGCCTGTCCACTGTAGCCACAGGAGTCTCAAAGGAGAGGTTTAAAATTAAACCAATGTCCACACATTTTCACCCTTTTCTGTATCACAAATCCTTCTGGTAGAGTAGGATGCAAATGGAATGTTCTCCAGGTTGCAGGCAAGCAAGGGCCTAAGCCTAGAACCTACATTCTCTAAGAGCTGAACATAAGAAAAGTCAATTGTCAGTCAAATGAGAGACAGTTTATGACTCACAGGAAAATCTGAAATCATGGAGCGTCCATGTTACTAATTTCCAGCACATCTAATACAAATACATGCTACTAAAACACTGTGTAGCACCTTCCACTGGAAGAGATACAACACTTAATGAATGCTAATTGACAAAGCCCCTTAAAACTTTTAAGAAATTCCTTGGTGCTGTCTGGCAAGTGTTTTCAAACCCTCAGAGAGTGAGACACACAGATCCAGGCTGAGGTGAAGTCAGATTCCTCCATGATCTGGCTGTGCAGCCTCTTAGCTGAAAGTCTGTAGCACAACACGGAGATGACCCACCTGGCCATGCAAGATGGGGCTGCTTTACTGGGTCAGAACTCCTGTGTGTGATACCAGGACCTTCTCTGACACAGAACCTAATGCCCTTGGCTTCAGAGGAAGCTGTGGTAGATTTTTCTAGCAAACCAACTGTGACTTAACCATGGTGAGGTTCAAGGTTATGACCAGCAGTCACTGACTTGCTTCTCTGTGGCTCTCCAAGTTCTGTGCTGTCATACTGGAAATTAATTTTTCAGGGTAAGGTGTTTGTCATGATGAAATATCTTTTGAAAAAAAAACAACAAGGCCAGGAGTTGGCAGAGCTCATTGAGAGAGCTTTAAACTAGACCAGTACCACCAATTAGTATTCTCCAGACTGCAATCCAAATTAAACAAAATGCTTGCCCACTAAGAACTTCTAGTGTAAACAAACCATGTCTTATAAATTAATCTACAATAAAGGCAGTCATTTGTCTTTCCTAGCACATGTTAGCTCAGGATCCTGTGGACTTTCCAACTGTAGATATTTAATCACTCAACACCTGTCATCCAGACTTTTCATGATGCTCCACATGATGCCTCCACTTTGCAGTAGAGTCTGTGTGAAGGGGCTGAGCATCCCAGTCCTGTGCTCTTCCATCATGCTGGTGGATCCCAGATGGGATCTTACTAGTCACCTCCAGGGGGAAGAGCACATGGAGAAAAACAGACCAAGGGATCAATGTAGGACCAAAACTACTGATTCAGTCTTTATTTGCAACACTTGACTTTAAACCATTCTGCCTAAAAATCTCTATAGTATTTCAGAGCAGAAAGGGGTTTTTCCTCATGCATTGGGTAGTTTATCATAGCAGTAAAGGTCTCCCTGATGCCCATTGCCCTCTGCTATGTATCTCTATTTCTTACATCAGTTGCCAAAAATGCCATTTTTGGTATATCATCCCATTTCTTACAGTTAAACAATTATTTGAAAGTTTGAATTGTGTTTTCTCATCAAACTGAATTGTGTTCTTCACCAAATTCAGGTAGTGTTTGGTACTTAGCATTAGTACTTACAGTTAGCAGTGATAAAGATCTGTCTAGTGTATTAGAGTCATAGAATCGTGTAGACTGGAAAAGATCATGGAGTCCAGCTGTTCCCCCAGCACTGCCAAGGCCACCCCTGCCCCATGTCCCTCAGCACCATCTCCAGGGCTTGGAAACCCTTCCAGGGGTGGGGGCTCCAGCCCTGTCCCTTAATAGCAAATCTCAGCCCTTCCTGAGAAGTGAACTTCCAAGTCCAAAGTACATACCTGGAGTCCTGGAACCACCAACACCCAGGAGGAGAAACTATCAGTGCAGGGCAGGATGACAAGGACAGAATAGTCTGAAGTAGCTCAGGAAAAACGTGTCAACACGCTTAACCAGAAGCTAGAAGTTGAAGAAACCTGTAGCTGTAGCAGGGATCTCAAGCATACAATACAGTGACTTTATTGCAGGCTTATAATGCCATAAACTATACATGTCAACATTTCAGCAGTGTAAGGAAAATGTTGCCTTTTTTGTTTATTCATTTATTTATTGCTTTCTGGTAACTCACCATCATTCACAGTTCGTCTTCAGTAAAACATGAGTTTCTTTTGGTGGATAAAAACTGTTCCTGATACTGTTAAACACTGTAAACATGGTTGAGCTAACAAGGTAAAATTTTACCATGAATTAATTCTCGTGGGTTGGAACAATAATGGGTGTTATGTAATATTACCATCATCAATTAGCAAAAAGATGCTTTTCCAGTAGATTTGACTTGAATGGATAATGTAGAGGTGGAAGATGGGAGGAGAATGTGTCATTGACTGAGAAGCAGCAGTGCACTCCTTCCCACCAGTTCTCCAAACAAGGATTTTTTTCTTGGGTTTTTTTGTTTGTTTGTTTTTTCTCCCTTTCCATATTCTGGCAGCAGGAGGGAGTCAGGCTTCCCAGCTTCCAGTTAAAGCCCCCCAGCCTATTTCCTTGCCAAAACTAAGTGGCCCCCTAAACGTATTCACAGCTCAGGCTGCTTCTTCAGAAGAGTCCTAGACTATTTTTTTTCCTTGACTTGAAAGAGCAGGCAAACAACCAAACAAAAACCCATAAAAGAATGCATTCTGAAGGTGGGAGCACATAGGATCTGTAGAAATATGGTCTCTCAATATATATGTTCAAATAAAGCAGTAGTACTAGTTAAAAAAATCTGTAATTTCTTCAAAACTGCATTGTCATTGAGATGGCTGAATGATACCTATAACCAAAATGAAATCTGTGAAAAGTTACACAGTTCAATAAACTTTACTCAAGACGTACAGCCAACCTGTTTTCTCACTTAGAAGAGACACCATAGACACACAACTACTAAAAATTAGATGAGTGGAAGAATCAGTAGTGTAGCCCTAGAACTGGAAACTGAATTAGTTTAGTTGTTGTAGATTTGCAGGAAAAAAATTGAAAGACAGCATACAGAATCTTCCTATTCTATGACAATATGATCTCAAGAGAGCCTCTGAGATGCTTATCACATCTTTATAATAGGACTTATTGCATCACAGGAAGAAATAATCAGAATCTCATTGTTAAATCAATATCTGCTCTGGGTTTTTATGAAAATGAGGATAAATGGAAACTTAAAGGGATGTGTTATGTGTTTCTAACAGTAGTTGCCATTTTATGATGCATAGCACATTGAAAAGCCAGGGATGACATCAAATTCAGTTTTAGTTATTCTGAGTTCTCTGGCCTAATGCTAAGATGAAAAATACTTACCTAATACTAATTTCCAGTCTTTATAATCCACAATTTAAATTACTTTTTCCTCAGTGATTAATTGTCATAACTAGAAGTAAAAATTTTGATTTAATTAGACAATATCTCCCTTCCAACAGAATGGAGCTAGCAAAATTATTTAAGATGAGAGAAACTCTAGTAATAAATCTCAGATGTTGAAATAACGTGAAATTTTTGCTTAATGAAGGGGCTCATAAAGAAGAAGGAACAAAGATGCTTAATAGTTATGGAAGTGGGTTTGATTATTGCCCAGTCTGTGTGGTGGCCCACATGGCTATTTTTGCAAAGGAGTCTCTCAGTATTATGGACACATAAAAATACAAAGAAATTAAGTGCAAATAAAAAAATCTATTGTCATTTGCATTCATGACATCTAATTACATCAAATTTATAAAAATTGCTGAAGAGGTTATGCTGGTAGTTCTATTAAATATGTGAATAAAACAGTGATGCAAGTAACATTTAGATTGATCTGGCTGTGAATTTTGCAGTTCATGTACTGTCAGTACTTGGGGATTTCCTTAATTTTTCACAATATTTCACTCCTTATCCAGGGCATCATGTCTGCAAAACCAAAATATGTCAAGAGAAAGTTAAGGCAATACATTTTAGCTTACAAAGCTGCATATTTTACATCTTCATAGAAAGCTTTTTCTTTCTCCAAGTGTCTCCAGTGTAGGGCAAAGCTAATATTTTTGTGTGGATTTCTGTTCCAGATAATGCTGCTTCTAAATATCCACATTATCTGATGCTTCTCTTTGGAAATTTGCCTCATTTCTGCCGAGGTTTCTCTTAAGTTTCAGTTATGAAATCTTTATCTCCTAATACATGTGGGGTTTTTTCTGGAAGTAAATGAGGGTCAAACTATCTGTATGTGTGTGCTGAAGATCATGGCTTTGAAACCCAAAGCAGAACATTTTAGTGCTGCTTCAGTGGATGAATCTACAAAGTGTGTTTCTTTCATTCTTCTACAAATCGAAATGTGTGTTCAGTGGAAGACCTAAATATTTATGAAGTTCTTGGAGGTTTGTTTTTTTTCTTAAAAAAACATAGTAGGCTCCATAAATTTATAGAGAAGATGCTTGTACTGATAAATATAGATAGCAGTTGTTACATATAGAGGTATATGTAAATATACATGTTAATTATAACATGGTATTGCAGAAGTGAATCTCCCAGAAGTGGGATCTCTCATGATCTGTAGCTACAGTAGGAAGACATTTCAGTGTCAGACTAACCCCAAAAAAGCTTTTTCCCCTGTTGCAAGGGTTTCCTTAGGTCAGAGGACTACTGTCTAGCTTTAGTCAATTTTAGCTAAGCTGCTGATGTGTATTTAATATTTGAACAGACTATAAGCATCAGCTGAACTCCAGGGGATGCCACTGTGGCAAGTGGAGATGTTCAGAGTTAAGAATACACCAGCTAAGAACCCTAATGCTAAAAATGCACATCTTCCTAAGGAAAAACGGACTATACTAGCCAGTTTTTAGAAGGAAGATGTTGTGTCTAATTATTGCATATAGCTCAGCCAAGAAGTGGATGTAATGAGGCTAGGACATCACTCATTCAGCTATTTTTTGACAGCCCTGGTCTGACTTCATGGCTGACCCTGCTTTGAGCAGGAGGTTGGACCAAAGACCTCCTGAAGTCCTTTCCAACCTGAATTTTCCAGTGGCCTTCTGATTGTCCACCAGGACTGGAAGAAGTTTCCTAGCAATAAGAAACTGGAGGCATTAGTAATGGATGAAACTTAATGTCAGGGAAGAATCCAGGAGTACTTCTTGTCTGTGAACAGGATTGACTGATATTGTGTATGTCTCCCTTAAAGCAAAGGAAACTGTACACTCACTGTGTGTCCTCTGAAATGGTTTTTGGTCTGCTTGTCTTTTGGTCTGTGCTTCATCCCCCTTCATGCAGCTGACTCTTTGTTTCTGATCTGATTCCACCCAGTGGCTGGCGGGTGGGTGACAGTGATGCAGCTGCAGGTGGTGATGGGTTGGTGGCCTCGTAGCACCATCAGTGTGTTGCTGGCCCTTCCTGCTGTGGTACTTCTTCCAGAGCACAGAGGCACAGAATTCCTGGAGTTGGGAGGGACCTCTAGAGATCAGCTGGTCCAGCTCTCCCACTGCAGCAGGATCCCCTGGAGCACATCCCACAGGGCTGCATCCAGGGGGGTCTTGAGTATCTCCAGAGAAGGAGACTCCACAGCCCCCTGGGCAGCCTGTCCCAGGGCTCTGTCACCCTCACCATAAAGAAGTTTTCCCTCCTATTTCCATGTCACTCCCCATGTTCCAGCCTGTGCCCGTGGCCCCTCGCCCTGTCCCTGGGCACTGCTGAGCAGAGTCTGGCTCCATCCTCCTGCACCCACCCTGAGATACTTGCAGGCACTGATCAGGTCTGTCCTCAGCTTCTCCTCTCCAGGCTGAGCAGCCCCAGCTCTTCCAGCCTTTCCTCATCAGGGAGATGCTCCAACCCCTCAATCATCTTTGTTGCCCTCCCCTGGACTCTCTCCAGCAGTTCCCTGTCTCTCCTGAACTGGGGAGCCCAGAACTGGTCCCAGTTCTCCAGCTGTGGCCTCCCCAGGGCAAAGCAGAGGGGCAGGATGAGCTCAGGACACACTCTCCTTTATTCAACCCAGGATTCCACTGGCCTTCTTGGCAGCAAAGGCACATTCCTGGCTTATGGATCATTTACTGTCTATCAGGACTCCCAAGATCCTCCTCCTCTGAACTGCTTTCCAGCAGATCCACCCCTAACCTATAGTGCTTGAGGTTCTTTCCTCCCACGTGCAGCACGTACACGTGCTCTTACTGAACCTCATGAGGTTCTTTGCAGCCTGACTCTCCAGCCTGTCCAGGTCAAGCTGAGTGGCAGCAGAGGCATCTGGAATGTCAGCCACCCCCTCCCAGTTTTGTATCATCAGCAAACCTGCTGAGAGGATCCTCTGTCCCCTCATCCAGATTGTGGATGAACACATTAAACAAGACTGGACCAAGTATTGGTCCCTGGGGGACACCACTGGCTACAGCCTCCAACTCCATCATTCCATGGCTGCATGCAGAAATGAAAAGGAAGTTGTGGGACTTGTGTGTTTGTGTATTTTCCAGTAACAGAGGGAGGCATGTTGAGAAATGACTGATCCCATTTCAGTAGGTTTACTGGGAATTCCCTTGTCTCTCTGAAGAGGGGTAGCCATTATTTATAGTCAATAGTGTTATGAACTGTGTCAATAGCATGAATGCCATGGAAACAATAAATTAATGTCAGCCCCTATCCACCAGGAGAGAAAATGACACAGCAGTGCCACTTCCATCTTCATAGCCTGTCCCATTTGTGCTGAGCCTATACCATTATTCATTGGATTCAGTTCTTTTGCCTTTTCAGTAATCTTTCCAAGAGAGCATTTGGGAAAGGGAAGGTTAATGGTGAGCAACAGTGACCATGAATTAGTACAATCTTGGTGCATTTTTACCAAACTTTCATTTTGGCTCTCCTTCATTTTTCCAAGAGGAAGGGAAGGGTTTTTTCCACTGAAGCAGAATGTCCACTAATCCAGTCAGCACTGAAAATACATATTTATTACTCAGATGTAAAGCAGAGATGTAAAACCTATGAAAAAGCTAGATCTCAGAAAAATGATATTTTGAGAAATTTTCTGACAACTTTCCTTAATCCCAGAATTCTCTTTTAAAACTAATATAAATCTGTAAATTACTATTAAAACAATGGAATGTAATCAATACACTATACATATAAGGGGAACAGGTTTGGGTTTTTTTGTTGTTGTTGTTTTGGGTTTTTTTTCCACTTTAGTTGAAGAAAAAAATGACCCTCTGACAAAATCTACTACACTGTTACAGATTCATTGATGTAAAATGTTCGTCTGTAGTGCAGAATGCTGGAAGGAGCAGCAATATCTTTGAGATCAAGAAGAAAAATCCGGAAGAAAATTCAGCTGTGTGGGCTGTCTCAGCTCCACTTTTCTTTCCCAATAGGAGTGTCCTATGATCTGTGCTGCAGATGGGACACTGGTGGCACATTTTCTTTTCCATTTGATACCTGGTGAACAGTTGCTTTGTTTCATATTGTGCGTTTAATACCACTGCTAATGATAATATTAGCATATTTAATACAATTTAGATGATTCACATCTCAAGTCCATGATCTTGTATGTGCCCCCAAACTTTAATCAGGTTCAGATTCATTTCTAGTGCAAACTCATACAAGAAGGAGTTGTGAGCTGTCTTGGTTTTTATTCTTGGTCTGATTTTCTTCAGTTCATCCTTGTTATTTTTGTTCCCCCAGTGTTTCTACAAATGTGATGGTGCAGGGCCCAGCCATTTTGAAGCAGGCAGAATATCTTAGCCTGTCCTGGTAGTTGTTTCCTTTTTTTTTCTTACCCCAAAGCATATTGTCTTTTTCATTCAGCCTCTGCAGAACTGTTGGCTGAATGTTGTGCCCCTTTTACTTGGTGAAAGATGCGAAAACATGTTACTTCTCATTGGGAAGCAAAGGCTGTATTATACATACAAAGATAGCAAATATTCATAGAAGACAGCTGCAAGCTAAAAGATGTTACTCAAAAGTTTCTGCATTACATCATCGTCACCAAAAGATCAGAGATAATGTGATTTAATTTGATCACTGAGTCATCCGAATAAGCACGGAGCCCTGTTGGCAGTTTTTCTGAGGTAGCAGTTTGCAGTTGGTATTTAATCAGGAAAAGTATTTTAAAATAATGCCTATAATAACATTTTAAAGTATTAAGATAATCTCTCTGTAGTTTCCTAGGGATTGATGGAGTTTAGCTCTTGGCATAATGATGTTTTACTGAGGCTGCTCCTCAGATATTTGCAAGCACCTCTCTTGAGGGTGTAGGTGTGGTGAGTCACCCATTCAGCTCCATCTTCATTCATTCCCATGTTGTAGCCTCCCTGATTTTACATAACCTAGGCAGCCTTCTCTTGTCAATCAACCTCGGTTTTGTGCAGTAAACTCTCTGGCTCCCTTTTGAATTGAATGAATGGTGCCATTCACTCACAGCAAATTTTTCTGCAGATACCATTCCAAAGCCAGCGTCGAGTGGTTGGTGCTTCATGGGCAAGGGCTGTAAGAGTTGTGAAAGCAGTGGAGTCGAAGAGTTTTGTATGCTTGCAAACCAAGTAAGAGGTGGAGGGGAAGAAGGACTAGTTAATATTTCACCTCTGAGCCTACAGGCCCATCAGAGGGAAGCAATTATGTTTTTCACTGGGGAACATGCAATGGAGAAGGCAGAGCAAGTGTCATCACGTTACTCTGTCACTTTGTCATGTCATGCTTCTCTTATCAGGGAAAGCAATCCTGAGTTGTTTGTCTTTTAGGTATTAACAAGTTACAAAACTTTTTTCTTTTCTTTTTTTTTTTTTTTTTCTGGAAGAAACAGGGATTTAAGTTTTTACCTCTGGTATTTTTTTGGAGTTCTGTAATCCCACCTACCCACACGCAGCATAGGTCAGGCTCTGTCACCATCTGGAAGCCCTTTAGGGGAATGGAGAATGAGTTCCTCAGGCAAGGGCACTGGGAGAAAGGAGAGGCTTCCAGGGAAGGACTGTGGGAACAGAGGATCACAACTCATTGGAGAAGAGCTGCTCTTTGTGGCCTGGGAAGGGGAGTCACGTATTAGAAGAGGTGAGAGTGTAAAACAGAGTGATTCCCCCTTCCGGCTGATCACAGAAAAGCTCTGACTGTTGATCCCACAGGGTCCATTGTCTGAGGTTTAATGCAGTCCATAAAATTTACCTGATTTACAACAACAGCAATAAAAACCTCTGCATTGTCTGCTGTGGCAATACAGGATATTATCTCCTAGCTGATGGGAGGATCTTTGGGATTTTTAATGCCTTTTCTGATGCCCTCTCAATGATCACCATAATCTTCTAGCATATCCCATTAATGAAAGTTACCACTGTTGAGTCTCATTGCTTGCCAAACATCTGATAGAGTGCAATTTACTGTACCTCTCTGATTTGTTATCAGTTTTAATCCTGGTGATTCTTTAAAACTAGCTAAATCTGGTCTCTGGTTGTGGTTGAGTACTGTGACCAAGCAAGATACAGATGTTGGGAATGCATCTTTCTTGAATTTCAGTATCTTTATTATGCTGTTACTGGGAGAGTCTACTCAAAACTTTACTGCTACCAACTGACCTGAGTTTCTTTCAGTTTCTTATCTCTACTAGTTTCCCAAGGGAAGTGGTGGATTCCCCCACACTGGACAGGTTTAAGTCTCAGCTTGACAGGGAGCTGAGCCACCTCATACAAACTATATTATTACCTAGAAAGGTTGGACCAGATGAGCCTTGAGGTCCCTTCCAACCTGGCATTTTAGGATGCTATGAACATGAGTTAAAAATTATCATCATAATGTGGTTCTTTTCTGTTTGCAGTTTCTAAGGAAAACTCTAACTGCAGATATAGATAGATATAAGCCATAAGTTGCATAACTACTTAAAAGTAACTAATAAAAGTGCTCACAGTTCTAATTAGAGCATGTATCAACAGCTTCTGTTTCCCCCAACATCATCTCCAGCATTGCTGGATGGGAAGAAGAGGGTGTAAGAATGACCCTAATGTGGTGGTGTTTTATGGCCCTGCACTGGGGCAATGCAAATAAACAAGGCAGCAAACACCTAACAGGAAGTGAGGACTGGAGACTCATTTTTCTGGATGATTAGTGAAATAATAAAACTAAAAATAATTTTTAAAAATTACATGCAGAGGTCTCTTCTTGAGTGTAGTTTTATCACCATAGGCTGATTTACTGATCTCTGCAGATATTTCCACTCTTCCCAGTTACTCTGCAGCTATCTCATAGTTTACACAGTAAGGGCTATAAAGGAGAATTTTTCTGTGTGACTGCGTTACACTGACACACTTTTTCAGTGCTCTTGAACTTCAGTTTTTTCTCAAATGAAAAACCCAGAACAATTTTCAACTTTACGCTTTTTTACGAAGCAGAAATTAAATTATAGGATGTTTTTCAGCTATGTGTAATTATACTTTTTTTTCTGTATCTTTTTGTTTTAAAATAATATTTTTATGACGTACATGTAAGTATTACATATACTTTATATTTTTCTATGTGGTGCCAGAACTGTAATCTTTGTTACACTGTTGAGCAGTTGTCAACAAAGCAATGGATTTAATATTCTTTACCTTAAAATATTCGTATCTGTTGTTGAATGAGACAGTCTATTCCATCTTATAAATATTATATTTAATAAAGAACAATCCACAGCAAAGAGAAAAAATGTCTTTATCCATAAGCAACCAGATGAGAAATGGATTTTTATTCAGTCAAATCCTTTTAGTCAATGAAACAGCACTTTCATGCATACTGCTCTCAAGTGATAATTAATATAGTCTAATTCTGGACATGATGCCTGAATTGATGTACTGTCATCAATACCCCATGTTAAAATCAAACCCTGACAGGGACTTAACACCCTGGAACAGGTCATCATATGATAATACTCTTTTTTTTTCCTTCCAGTATTTGTCTTCAACCAAGCAAAGTATTACAAGATGGGGGGGAAAGAAAAAGGGAAATAATTACAAATGAAGAGTGACGCAGGCTGTGAATAGAACATATGTTAGGCTGGGCAGAGGCATCAGTGAATTATATCATTTCATGATGAAGTGGCAGTGGGGCTGAACGGACCTATTTTAAACCTTGATGTATTTTATCTCTACTGTATTTGGACTGTCATCTTTGGAGAAAGACTTTGTGTAATTGAGAGTCAGCTCCAATCTGCATGACTTGAGCGTGAAGTGTAAGCCCGATGAACGGTGTTATGGAAGAAAGGGAAGCACCTAATAAGGTATAAATGAGTAATAACCTTTATACCCCAGACATTCAGATGTGCTTTATGAAATGCGAGGCTTAATGGCATTAATTTCACGGTACTACTGGTAATATAAACAAGGTTTGAAAATACTTTAATATTTACTTTGTTTTTCTTTGTTATTTTAATTAAACCTGCACATTTATATTTGAGACACCCTTGTCACATTGAGCATACAGTTATGACAGAACCCACTTTTCTTTCTTTACATAATTTTATGATTCTCATGTGTTTTTGTTCTTGAATGCAAGGTTAATTTTCAGAGGCTGAGATTATAGTTTTATAGTAATTTCTTAATTTTGAGGGGAATTTGACCTGATTATGTTCTTATCTGTAATGCTACAAACAATTACATCCCTAAAAGAGGCCTCAGGGAGTCTGTGTGTATTTAGCTTTTATTGTAGGAAGAAAAAAATGCAATTTTAAGAAATGGAAGTTTTTGCTTTTCAGTTGTTGCTCATCAAGAACCTGGCATTTTGACAGTGTATGATACATAACTGGCCTGCAATACTGATTATTTTGGAAGAATCTGTGGCAGTTCTAGTTAGACCCTAATTTCTGATGTAAAAGAGCATGTGAATGCCATGTAGAGTATCCAGCACCACTTGAGGGGCATATTACAGATTTAATCATTTGAATTTAATTATATCCCACCTTTTGTTTGGATCTGGTTTTGTTAGAAAGATTCTTCAAACAATTCACCTCTAGAGACTGAATATTTTTTTTATTGTTACAGCTGTGGATAGGACAAGTGATAGCTGCTGTGATGCAAGGTACTTGTTCTACATAAAGCATTTTCTTCTGAGGCCACTGCAGTTACACAGAAGGGCACTGAGCATTTTACAGCCTCTTGAGCTTCCTCTGCACAGTTAGCCAACAGTTTCAGCCTTAGAATAAATGTTATTAACACTTTTTCTCTCACATTAAATAACAGCTATTCAGAAGAAACAGGAAAAACAAAAAATACATAAAACTTGAGGATATGAACCTTTGTAGCGGAGAGGACTCAGATCTGTGAGCCAGATTCACAGTGACCAACACCTGCATGTAGGATATCCTTATAACCCAACAAAGTCCACATGGGGATGGGACAGATCTGCCTACACAGCTTGGGTAGCAGGAGTGGGGTCTCAAAGGTTTTGGAAGAAGTTCTTTGTTCTCAGAGCCTGTGCAGAAAAAAAATGGGTTGTGGCATAAATTCTTTTTTGTTGCCTTCTTCATAGAAGAAAACTTTCATGAAGTTGCACCAGAGGCAGCTTTGTTGTTTTGGGTTTTTTTTGCACAGGCCACAGCTCTAACGTGTGAAAGGGAATATTTTACTTTAAAAGTCTGTGATCAGGTGTGATCAGACTATCTTTTCTTTATTCCTTGCTTTTGCATTTTACTAAGTTCACTTCATGTTTCCCCTCACAGTTTGAGGCCTGTACATCTAACTTCTAGCAGTCTGTGGATGCTGTGTCCATTACTGCTGTTGCACTATGTTAGGTGTGAATATGTAATTTATTGTGAATAAAGCAATACAGCACAAGAACATTTAACATCTTCACTTTGTGGGATGAACTGCATCATGATCGACCATGAGCCCAAGTAGGTGACTCTGTTCCAGCACATACAGGAAAACCAGGATATAAAATTAAGCAGATGTAGTGGTAAGAAGCTTGCTTAAAAACAGAGCAGAAGGCTCAAAGTGAACAGCAGAAATGAAAGCTGAGAAGCATTGACAGAAGTCACAGAGGCAACCAGAATTTAAATCCTTTTTTTGGCATCAGTTCACTCTGCCTCATGTACTATTGGTTCTACAATTTCCTTGGAAATGATGATCCTTTTGACTCTTTCACTCTGCAGTTTTACACTCTCGTTTCACTACCATTTTAAGACATTGTGTATGACTCTTAAATAGCTTTCTGCTGACTTCAAGCTGTATATGTATGCATACTCATATATACACACACATATATTTCAAGGACAGCTGTCATAAAAGTTATCTGTTATCCACGACCAAATGTGTTGCTTGTGAACTCTGTCTCCTTACATTATTACATTTCCACTGTGAAAATTCACTTTTTTGCAAACCAAAAAGCGAAGATGATTTCTGGATGAGGAGAAAAGAGTGACATTATCAGAGTCTGCAAGATAGGGAGACTGGGCAAACAAAGAATGTAATTAGGCCTTGGAACAGAAATAAACTTCTGTGTCTACAGAGCTGAGAAACTTTTTCAAAACTACTGTTTATCAGTAGGCAAGGAAGAAAATAACTTCAAAAAAACTATTAAAGCAGCAAGAAAACCTGTTCACAAATAAACTCAAAAGTAATTTAGCATCAATATAAATTGATTACACTCATGGAAAATTTATTTATGGTTTTGAAACTTCTGAATGAAATGTCAATTCTGAATGTCTGCTGGTAAAACCTGCTACATCAATGATTTATGGCTGAGATTTCCCTCAGTCTGCTCTGCTTTGGGCTTTCCTCATGTCCCTGTGATGTGAACCATCCTGCCCTCACCCAAGGTCCCTTCCACCCCATCTTCTGTCTTATGGTCCAGTTTGTGGGGTTTTTGGGTGGAGATACCCCTATGTGGCCACTGTGGTCATCCCCTTCTCAAAGGGCTTATAATTTTGCAGCAGAATCTGTCTTGGAAAAGAAGCATTTAGAAGTAGAAGTATCTGGGGCTTGCTAGGGCTTTAGATCCAGAAGAGAACTTCACAAATTGGACAGTTCCAGCATGAAGCTGACTGAGTTGATGGGCAGACTTTTGCAAGCCAAATTGGAGCTGTCATCTTCCTGAAAACTATTACACAATTCAGAGTGATTTGGATGAGTATTTAGTTGGGGTCAGCTCATCTGAAGAGAATAAAACAAACAAGCGAAGATTTAAAGATAGAAAAAGTACAAATGAGCTTTGCTTGCAAATGGTCTTTAGATTATTTCCATTTTAGGTTGAGATTTTCACCTGTTTTTTTGCATGGTCTGTAAAGCCTCATATCCTTCCTTCTAGATTTTAGATGCTAAAGTTGTATTCTTAATATTGACTACTAATGATGGTGAATTGGACAAGAGGCAAATTAGAGCTTTTTGGTATGTACTTTTTAGATTCTAGATCACTGAATGGCAGAATTGTCACAGTTGGAAAAGGCATTTAAGATCACTGAGATGTGGTGACTTTTAACCAATCAAAAGATAGTGTTAACTGAGAAATATATTTGTTTTCTTTTTACAGATCAGTTGTTTTTTTACATGAAAAAAAAAACAGAGAGATCTGATATTTTGTAAGATTTTTCCTTTAGTCTTTACATTCCAACATTGTAAGACTTGGTACAAGCAAAGTTCTGCTGTTACCTTTGTATTCATAGTTTTAATTTTTAGAGCTTGAATTCATTCTTGTATATCACAGTCTTTCTGAAGTTTTTTTAAGGGATGCAATGGTTTTGAAATAATTATTGAATTTTAGGAGCTAGAAGCAAAATTGTCCACCCTCTCAATAAAAATGACAATGTGGTATGAATATACATAATAGCAAACTGCAGATCTCCCAGAAATGTTTATTACAAAGTTTAAAAAGAGAACATTTTACATTCAAAATAACCCTCGAAAACTTTTTTTCTGTTGAAAAAGTAAAAGCAGAAAAAAAAGTATCAAGAAAGAATATTTGCCATGATCTCTGCCTTTCTCTTCTGTCAGAAAATATAAATAAATAGGAAGGTGACAAAAGACCAAGAGTAGGAATGCATTTAATTGAAAAGAAAAAAAAAATGTATTGCCAAGTTTTAAGTGAGCTCCATTGTCCACAAATACCAGTTAATGAACAAACAGAAAGAATAATTAAGCATTAACATTTGTTCATAAACTAAACCATCCCTGATTAGTGATGAAATAGGAAGTAGAATGATCCTGTGAGAACCGAAAATGCTTTTGGGGATTCCTTGTTGTCATCAATATGTCAGCACAGTGTATCACCATGATGATGATCCATTTCTATCACACTTCTTTCCAGAAACATTTTTACTTCATCTGTTTTTTTCCTCCCCTAAGCACTTGTATTTGTTGCAGCTAGGACAGAGGAACATCTTAATTGCTTGTTTTTTCTCTCTTGACCCTGTGCCCCATGCCCCTTTTGCACTGATGGGCTACAGCAGACTCTTCTGTACTTACCACAGGATTCCCTTCCCAGTTTCCAGTCCTGTAGAGCAGCTGGAAGTGTTTCATGCCTGTCTGTACCAATACCCTCATCTTTTTAGCATGGAAATTAACTTTCCACATCTTTGCATACACAGAACCTGGGAGTTGCCCCTCACCTCATTACCTGTAATTTTACAGTGACACCAGCAGCAGGGGGATGTGGTGGAACAGCTTTTTTAGATGTCAGGTGGAGCAGCTCTGGGGTTATTGCCTAGACCAGACCCTGCATTTCTTGTGGCCTTTAGCATGTTTTTGCCTCGTGGGTGCTGGTGGCTGGAGCCAGTGGGGTGGATGCCATCCAGGTGTGTGCTGTGACTCAGGTAGCCTGCAGGTTCTGTACCTGGGAAACAGAGAACAACTAGGCATCTACATCTGAAGTCTACACTGGGTAACGTGGTACTAATCAGCAGTCTTGTTGGCTGTCAGAGGAGACTGAAGAACTGAACATGTTTATTTATGTGCAGTGTAGTGACACAAGGTAAAAATGAAAGTGTTTTGTTGATGATTGTAGCTGCTGTTCCAGTAATGCACTTACCTTGTGCATGAATATTGATTTTCAGTTCAGGAAACAGACTGAGCCCCATTAACTTGGTATTGCTGAGCAGTATATTTTTTTAATAATTTATTTAATTATTTTTTGGGGGGTGGAAGGGATTGTTTCGATATAGATGTAATTAGATATATAAATAGGGGAGTTGGATCCCAGCTGGATTCGTGTCTGCAGTGGCACTAAGATGCTCATGCTGGGGGAGCTCTGGATATTCAGGGAAATGGGCAGTGAGCACCTGGCCTGCCTTGGGAAGAAGATGGGAGGTGTGTGGTTGAGGCATTTTAGAGTACTTTAGCTGACCCTTTTTCATATTTTTGTGTTATTGGGCAAGACTATGTTATCTTTCCACCTGGTCAGTGTGTGTATTTCACTGTAGGTGGCTGTTTCAAAGCCACAAATTCACAGGAGTTGCTTCATTTGCATCCCTGCATTTTCATATTATTTTTAATGTTACCTATTTATAGGTAAACATCTGTATTTTTATTACACTTGTTTTCCTTTCCTTTTTTTTTTTCCTTTTTTTTTTTTCAGTAAGCTTTCCTAATTCTGCTTTATAAACAGGACTTCTAGAAAATAAGAGCTGTTTTAAATTTACAGATGAAATTTTCCTAACAATGAAGTATTTTTTTTGACAGCACTAACAAAAAGCTTCCAAAGTCTCATTTTGAAGTAGAACTTTAATGATTCTATAATTCTATGACTGTGGATATCATTAGGAGCAAGAAGCCAAAAAAGTTAAAAGAAAACCCTAAAAAGAGAAGAAGACAATGCTCTAAAAAATTAAAAAGGAATGTAGAAAAAATTCATTGCTGAGGATAAAATTGACTGGAGCATGACAGGAAAGCCACAGTGGAAATAAAATTACAGAGCAAACAATCATGTACAAGGTGTAAATCTTCACTTGCCAAGTCAGTGTCAGTGAGATCCTTTCTTGGGCTGTTCTGCCTAAATCTGGCACTTCCTCAGGCTCAGAGGTGTGACATAAAATAGCTACCTGAAATTGTGTTCATTTCCTTCTTTAAAAAATAATAAAATAAATAAAATCAGCATGATGAGTTCAGTAATCAAAGCACTGTTGTTTACTCTTGAGTGAAGATGAGGGGGTAGATTTACAGACTGACTCAGTTCTGGAAGTAAAACTTGTATCAGTGTTGGGATTCATGTCCTTCTAATTCCATAGAGGAAACTGAACTGAAAGTTATGTCTTTATGTGATGTTAAGGGTAAAATACTCCTGCTTAAATGCTTTGCACAGATTTCTAGTTTTGAGGCTATATTGTTTATATTTCCACATATATTAATAATTGAAAGATATTTCTTTACAGTGTTTGGAGATGCTGCCTTTGACAGTAGTCACATAACTAGAATATATTATTGTTAATACATACATAAAATGCTATGAAGCCATTGTTTGAAAATGTTAGGCCATTCTGAGGCCTTCTGCTAGAGGGAGATCCTGAATTTGAGTGATATAAATAGATGATACAGCTGCCTCTAAAACAGGTTCATATTTTAGATAAATGTTGTCTTTAAACATGAGAGCAGTCTTTGAGACAGCAATGTTAAATAAAAAAATTAATTAAGGAACTTTAGAGAGTACTTTAGTTAATTATATAATTGTAATCATCATAATTTAGTATAATCATATTTAGATTTGTTTAGTGCAATGATTAAAATTTACATTTATCTCATGAATAGATTTGGCATAAAATAAGCACAAAACCTTGTGGGGGAAAAAAAGGAGCAGAAATAATTGGATTCTTTGATAGGAATTTAGTCCTGGAAACTGTCTGTATATTCTTTTTTGAGGTTTTATTCTTGCTATAGGTAAGCACTTTGATTAAAGACATTTAATCTACTTGCCTGATTAAAAATAGGTGTTCAAAGCATAAAGTTCAATTGCCAATACATGATTTTGTATACTTGTAGCATCAAATTCTAATTTTACAACGATCTATAATACACAAGAGCTGCACAAAACACAATAGTGCTGGAAGGACTTGTAATTATTATTTTTTCTTTTTTTTTAGGAAAAAAATGGTAGTTTCTATTTCACTTTTAGCATTTTCAATGACTTAGTTATCAATAGGGGGAGGAGATAATTAGAGAGATCATTAAATTGAAAAATAAATGGCACCCTCTGTCCTATAAGCACAGTATCCAACTCTCCAAGGTATTTGCAGAACCAAGACCTCATGACAGAGCAGCCATTATTGTGTAGTTCAGCATTATTTTATGTTTTTCAAATAAAGTACAGACAGTATTTGGAAAATTGAGACATCTTATTACATTTTTATGCATGAAGTGCTGGGAAATTCATACAGGCCTTTCCCTCCATTTTCATTTTTGCCTGGGTAGTGTAATTTAAATAAGGTCCACTGAAATGGGTAGTGATGTTTTATTAAAAATCAGTTGTTTGCCTCACAACAATTCTTACAGAAACTTCTCCCTAATCTCACATGCACAGGCCTTGTCTCCAGCTCCCTCCTCTATACGTGCTTTGTCTGTCACTTGTAAAAAAATGTCAGTCAAAAATGATTACTAAGATATGTCTATTTTCATAGAATTGTAGAGTGGTTTGGGTTGGAAGGGACCTTCAAGATCATCTAGTTCCAACCCCCCTGTATGGCAGGAACACCTCCCACCAGCCCAGGCTGCTCCAAGCCCCATCCAACCTGCCCTTCAACACTGCCAGGGATGGGACAACATTTTCTGAGAATAAGAAAGAACAATACAAATAAATGAAAAGACTAGCAGGGGTATCAGCACGATGGCCTTGCTCAGAAAGTCTGTGAACTTAATTTCAGTGTTAGTGTCTTCCTTTTGCCTTCCTCCACTCCTCTTCCAATCCACCTGTGCTGTGGCTGGCATTCTACACTTATTTAATGTCAGATTCCCACTGAAATGCCTTAATGCTGCTAAAAGTGTGCATCCACTTCTCTGTGACAGAAATATGTCTTCATAAATAGCATCTTCTGTTCAAGCATGAGCAGAAGCTTCCAGATAATACTTCTATGCAGATACCCAATACTAATAGTCATAACAACAATAATGTTGAGTGTTTAATATTTTATTTTTTAGTTACACAGTTTGCTACAAGGTCTCCCCTAATGGATCCCTTTAAAATAACCCAAGTCCATTGTAAATAAATCATCATCAATGCAAACCTCTGTATTCAGTTCTACATAGGCTGCATGATTGGCCAGAGCTGTGAAATAAATAAACTCCCCTAAGTTTTCTTTCAAGTATCTTTCTTCTGTTCTGTTGAAATTAGACTTCTATACATTGATATGTATTTAATAAGAACATTTCATTTTTATGTTGTGGGGTTGTTTTTTTTTCTTTTCTGGTACTTTTCCAGAGCTCTAGCATGCAGTGTAGGTTTTACAGTCAGTGTGCAGTGCAGCAGATGTCATTCCATTTGCCTGAGTCCTGCTGACATTTGGAGTTGTGGATTAATTGAGCTACAGAATGAAATTTAATTAAAATTAAATACAGACTTGGCCATTGTATCTGTTCATTTTTTACACTCTAGTGTGTACATTTGCAGTCAGAGCCATAGTTAATTTGTTTAATCAGGATGCTGCACTTTGTTTTAAGCTAAAATCGTAGTGGATGCCAAGTGGAGCATCATTTCTGTAATTTCATGTGGTACATGCCATGTAAACGATGCCACTGGTGTGCCTCAGACCAACCTGAAGGATGCAGATCATTCCATTTGCAAAGTTACTGAAACAAAAAAGACTGTATAAAAGGTTTGGTTTTTTTTGGTTTTGTTTTGTTTTGTTTTTAGGCAAAGATTTTGTTTAAACTGATGTTTTAAGTACTCTGCTAATTTAGCTATTTGATGAGAAAATATATTGGAAGTGAAAGAATTACAAAAGTGCTATTTATTTTGCTCATAAAATGCCATTGTCAGAATCAGTTTAGCCTTGAGATAGATCTGTAATGGAAATGTCAACAGAAGGCATTAAAAAATGCCAATACTTGATTGTAAGAGGGTTTTTTTTCTTAATAATGGAGTAGGTATATATGTGGGAAGCATTCAAATGTTTTTCTTCTCTCCAACTGTATTAATAGGTAGCAAATAATAAAGTAACACTGGAGGGAGTATTTATGGATTCTGTCTTTATGCATTTAATTCAGGTCCATCTGGAAACACTTACTTCTGCTCCTTTATAAGTAGGTAGCACTAATTTTAGGTATTCTGATTCAATCTAAATTAGATGCCTAAAGCAGACAGAGTAAATGGTACAAATACCTCTTCGTGTAATAAAATAAAGATGTTAGTAGATGCCATCCTGAATATTGCATAAGAAACTTAGTGACACATTTCTACTGTGAACACTGAGGACATAAGGCCTCTCCTTTATAATTTACTGAATAAACAGACTTTTTAAAAGCTGAGCCTTTTTTTTCAACTTCATCTTTCATTACTACAGTGACATTGCTCAGGTCTAGCATGGTTTTTGAAAGCCAAGTGAAATTCTGAAATATCCCAGGATATCCACTCAGTTTTTTAAAAAAAACCTTGTGCATTCTCCCTTGGAATCCAGACAGACTTTTAGCATCCTCAGCAACACGTGACTTCCCTGCATGTTGCATGAAGCAACCCTTCTTCTTGGTTTTAACCTGCATTTGAAGGCACCACATTCTGTGTTGGAAGAGATGGTGTGAAATGCATTATTTTCTCTGATTCCATGCTCCTCAAGATCTTATGGACTTCTTTTATATCCTGCTCTGCCATCTCTCTTGCAAACTGAACCAACCCCACCTATCTTTGTACCTTATTCAGTTCCACTGTATCATTTTTTGATATTTTTTTAAATGTTTTTTTTTTTAAAATAGGGGGATGATAGAATCAGAAATGCAGATGGTAATTCATGTGAGCAAGCTATGGATTTATATCCTTTGTGTAGTATAATAGTCAAGGGAGGCAATTCTCCCCATTTACGTGGCTCTTGTGAGACCCCACCTGTGGGGCTTTCTTGAGGTTTGCACCATCAGTTCTTCTACTTAGAGGCATGTTGCACCATCAGCAAACTGTCAGCTCACAGTTCACTCACCCTTCTCTCATCATTTATGAATGAGTAAAACACTGACCATCCATCCTTACCTCTCCTGTGTTCTAACCAGATTTAGCCATGTCCTGACCCCTTCCTTTCCATCATGACTGCTTAGTTTCTTTACAAGGTGAAAGACTGTGTCAGAAGCCTTTGAGAACCTGAGCAGACTATATTGGGCAGATCTCCTTTGCAGACTGGATTGTTGACACATGACTTCCATTTACCAGAGGCTGGGATGAATCTTGCCTGGCATAGCAATTTATCTGTGCATAAGTTCTGTTCTTTACTGTGTTGTCCACCACAGCCCTGGTGCACTCTTGAGGCAGATACACCCTGGAATGCATTTCAACAACAGGAGGCACATTTACCACACTCCAGCCCTAAATTAAGTGGTTTTAAGTGATGAGTTGCACACTACAATTCGTGGTTCAGCTATTGCATTCCTGAGTCCCTTTGAAACTACAAAATTAATACTGTTTGGTCCTGGCACTTTGCTACTTTTTTTTGCTTTTCTTCCCCACCTCTCCTAATTTATCATGTAATGTTTTCTACTGACATTCAGCTTTCGATTTTTGTGCTGAGGCCTTTATTAAGAAATCAAGTGGAGGAACCTTCTCAGGTTTCCCACAGTTTATTCAGAAGCAAAAAATCCCCTAAACAACAGAAAAAAAAAAAAAAACTATGACACTGGCACGCTGGTGGTCCTCTACCCCTGTGATCATTCCAGCAGAATCCCTGCTCCTGATGTCTTTGAAAATGTGTTATGGTACTGTAAACTTTTAATATCTCATGTGGTTTGTGACTGAAAGTCTCTTCTAGGCTGTTTCACTGTGTGGCTGGTCACCAGTGGGGTTCCCCAGGGCTCAGTAGTGGGGCCACTTCTTTTTAACATCTTTATCAACAGTCTTGGTGAGGAGACAGAGTGCACCCTCAGTCAGTTTGCAAAGGACACCAAGTTGGGAGAGGGTGTTGATCTGCCTGAAGGCAGGAAGGCTCTGCAGAGACACTTGGACAGACTAGATTGATGGGCCAAGGTCAACTGTATGAAGTTCAACCAGGCCAACTGCTGAGTCCTGCACTTGGGTCACAGCAACCCCAGGCAGTGCTGTGGGTCTGGGGAAGGGTGGCTGGAAAGTGCCAAGCAGAGAGTGAGCTGGGGTTGTGCTTGGCAGGTGGCTGAACAGGAGCCAGGGTGTGCCCAGGTGGCCAAGAAGGCCAATGGCATCCTGGCCTGTGTTAGAAATAGTTAGAAATCACCAGGGAGGTGATTGTGCCCCTGTGCTGGGCACTGGTGACACCACACCTTGAGCACTGTGCCCAGTTTTGGGCAGCTCAATACAAGGACATTGAGGTGCTGGAGTGTGTCCAGAGAAGGTAGTGAAGGGCCTGGAGAACAAGGCTTATGAGGAGCAGCTGAGGGAACTGGGACTGTTTAGTCTGAAGAAAAGGAGGCTGAGGGGAGAGACCTCATTGCCTTCTGCAGCTGCCTGGGAGGAGGTTGTAAAGAGGTAAGGGCTGGTCTCTTCTCACAAGGAACTGGTGATAGAACAAGAGGGAATGGCCTCAAGCTGCACCAAGGAAGGTTTAGACTAGACATTTGGAAGAACTTTTTCACTGAAAGGGTTGTCAGACATTGGAACAGGCTGCCCAGGGAGGTGATTGAGTCACCATCTCTAGATATGTTTCAAAGTTGTCTGGATATGGCACCCAAGTGCTGGACTTGGGAGAGTAGGGTTGATGTTTGGATTCAGTCTTAAAGGTCTTTTCCATCTGAGTGAGTCTATGATTCTGTGATTCTAAACTACCAGTTCTAAACTACCAGTTCTAAACTACCATACTCTCCACTTACAACTTTCAGAATTATACCTTCCTGTTTTTATAACTTCTTTCCCCTCAATCTAATTATTTGAAATTCTTCTTGCCAGTTCTATTCTCTGCAGTGACCATTTGCCCCTTCTTTTTACCCTGCCCATAAGGATTTAACTCTTAACCACCTCTCCCAGGGGTATAAAGCTTTCTGTCTTCATACACACTAGAGCTGAAGCACTGCTGAAGCACAGCAGAGCTCCCTGAGGTGAGGGACAGCTGGGCAGCATTTTGGGTTTGAATTTCAGTGCAGTGTTGCTGCTGTTAACAGAGCGGATTTTTGACAATAACATCTCAAGTCAAGCCTGTTGTTCTGCTCAAAACCAAGTCAAAGGTTGTTGCTTCTCTCATGGGCTGCTAAACAGATTGCTCCATCAATCAGTCGCTGGCCATGTCTACAAATTTAGTTGCATTGTCAGGTCACAATGTGATATTTTTTCCAGTCCACAGTGTGAGAGAGTGGCCCAAGTCTCCCCTTACCGCGGTGTCCTCACTGCTCTCCTTTGGCATATCACGGGCACTGTCACCTACTCTGGTCAGCCAGTCAGCAGCATCTTTCCAATACTAAGTTTTTTCCCATCTGGGTCTTGAATTTCAATCATTAGAGGATCTGTCTTTCTTCAGACAGCTGCAGTCAAGGCCAAATGTGTTTGGTTTCTGTAAGTAGGCTGAGCCAATATCCCAGCTAGCTGAGGTGCTCAGCAGCTCTCTGAGTCTCTAACTGCAGTATCCATAAAAGTAGATGTATTCTGAAGCTCTCTCCCATATAACATTGCTTTCCTCTTCTCAGTCATAATTACCTCTTATTTGACTATTTTCCTGCTCTTTTTTCTATCTTACGGCTCATTTATAGAGTCACAAACAGGAATATGGCACTTTACAGACAGTGCTACTGTCTGTCTTGGCACTTAGGATGAAAATCAGAAAATGGCCCTCCACTAGATGTTAAAAAGGATTTTAAAAGCATTAAAAAGACTTACATGTGGCTTTCTTACCCACATGGCAAGAACAGCATTAGCCAAGGGGTTCCTTCACTACTGATGCTATCAAATCATTGATATGCATCTTGATACCACGTGAATTAGGATTAAAGAAGGGTAGCTGGATGGAATGATGGTTTTTGGTCTCAAACCTGGCAGAGAAGTAAAATGACTTTACCCTGAGAGGCAGGAGAGTCAGAAGCAGTAATTTTGAAGGGACCTCTGGAGTTAAAAGAGTTTATCCCTGCCATGCATGCAAGTGTCTGCAGGAGAGTGCCCTCTTACAGTGAGATGTGTGCAGAAGTTTGTACTGATTTCACTCATGGACATGGAAGGGAAAGATTTGGTGTGGATATAAATGGTACGTGTCAGGAACAGGTACCAGTCTGGATGAAAAGCTGTGAAATAAGAAGGATTTTTAGAAGATATGAAGCTGAGTAGTCACCCAGCTTGAAAATGTAGAGGCATTTCTAACAGGGAATAGGTGTTTTACCTAAATTCCAGGATAACAATATGACATTCAGGAGGAAGTAATAAAGGGACAAGTGGAGAGAAAGCACAAAAGAAAGTAGGCAAAGGGTGTTTTTAGAGGCATCAGTCTAAACTGAATAGGTCAACTGAGAAGGAGAAGAGTGATACTGAGAGTAATAAAGCTTTAAAGTGGAAGTGCAACCATGAAAGAAAGCAGGAGAAGGAATGAAGAAATAAGATGTTACTAATAGAGGCCAAGGTTCCAGAGGAGCCTTGAGTAATAGAAGAGACTGAGAAGATAGTCATGGCAGGAGAGGTGGGAAAGTCACTGGAGAAGAGGAAGGAGATAGTGCTGAAGGTGAGAGTAGGAGGAGTAAAACTGATATATTTAGGGGTGTCATATAACTTAAGAGATGCAAGAACATGTAACAGGAATATTTCAGGAATCATTTTTAACTGTCAGAAGGGGAGAGGCTAGTGATCCACCTTGGCAAGGAGCCTGTGTTCAGCAGTATGATGTGGAAACACTGAAGGACAGTCTGATTTTAGGGGAAATATCTGGGTATAAAGACAGTGGTTCATTTAAACTATTCAGTCCTGTGCTGAATAGTTAGTTTGTGTAATTTTTTTTATATTTCTTTTTCCATTATGGCTGTTTTATTAATGCAATATCTGTTGTTGTAAAATTTTACTGATCTATTAGTGTCAGTTATCTGATGATCTTAGGTACATGGTAGCTATGCACTTACTTTCCTTTTACAGTTTTAAACTGATTGCCAGTTGGAGTCAATCTGTGCCTTTTCGTTCATCTATTCAGGATGATAAAATAACCTGCATTTACAACAATTACTACATCACAGGCCTGCAAAGTTTTGGTTGTCTTATTTCACAATCTACTTTTTTTTTTTTTTTTTACTTCGTAAATGAAGTCATCTGCTAATATTGAATAGTTTCCCAGTAATTCTCCATGGATCAGTTCTTCGGATCATTGTTCATTTAGGGGCAAAACTAATCTCTCTTCTTTCCCCACTGCAGGCTTGCAAATATGAAGCTTGCAAATATCTCTCACCTGGAAGCCAAGCTGAGTTTAGTGTCTGTTTTTGATGCTTGCAAGTGTTGTATGTAGGGAGCACTGCCTGGGTGACAGAGCCTCCTTGTCCTGTCTCACTCCCTGGTTCATGGTGCTGTGGGAAATACACAGATGCACTGTTGTATTAAGAATGGGAAACTATGGTAATGTGAGATAAAAAAAAAAATGTCCTGCTATTAGTCCAATTAGAAATTAATAATCTGCATGCATTGTGCTCCTTTTTCTAAGTGATATAGAGTCTAATACCTCTGACATTTGCTGCAGAAATTGCTCTGTGGGGTTCTCAGCTTCACATAATTTGGACTTGCCCCAAGATTATTTAATTATGGAAAAGAAATTTGTGCTGCCATTGAACCAGTGTTGGAAATTTCAAGTGGAACCAACATATGCTACCCTTACATAAATTATTAAACCAGATTTAACTTCTTCCTTTAACACACATCATGGATGGCCACGTGTCTCGTCTAGAAGAGATATTCAAAGCAACTACTCCTATCCTGAAGTAGCTACTGTATAAATAGAAATAAATCTGATTTGCTTGTTTTGAAAACAATGCAGTGTCAAAACACGCAAAATGGGATTTCAGAGCAGCCTCCTAAAAGTATATGATTACACTGGAAGTCTTGAATTTGTGTAAGATGGTCTTCTAAGGATACGTTTTTGTTTTAATAGATGCCGTCAGGTGAACACTGTGGGAACATTTTTCTGCTCTATTATTCAAGATTGCACTGTTGGGCTTTAAAGTTGCATACTGTCAGAATTGTTTTCATCGATCTTGCAAACTGCTGCTGCAATATATTTTATTTTCTGTTTTTCTTGTTCTTGAGCACAGCATTATATAATTCATAACTTAGCCTGAGAAACTCGACAGGCTTTTGTTTTCTCTCTAATAAGTATTTTAGTTTGGTGACCTCTGATCACTGGGCAGAATATTTCAGAGAAGAAGAGAATGGAGGTCTGTGACAAATGCCATTCTTTGATGCCTTTGATGAAGAGATGCTTCATGGAGTCAGTGTGACACACAGCATGGGTGTAATCCTTGACTACAGGCTGGCTTTAAAACATCATGTGCCAGCTGTGGTCAACTCTGCATTTTTTAAGGGTGCTTTGGGGCTGGACTTTAATGATGTAGAGAATATTCCAAGACTGCAGACCTTCCTATATACTATCTGGTAGCCATAAGGCATGGATTTATAATTACATTATCATTGCCTATGTTGTAAACTGTGCTAATGACTGTGTATGGACCAGGCAAAGACAATAAACAGGATTATAACAGTATTTTTGTTGGAAGCTGTAAGAATACAAACAGGGAACTGTTTCACTGACTCACACAGCACTACAAGTCTTTCTGAACAAGTTGGGTCGGGTCCATGTTTTCTCACCATCATGAGGGATTAGTTTGTGTAGTTCTGACTGCTTGTGAGGTTTTAAGAAATATTCATTTGGGTTTTTTAGGGGTGCTAAATGCCAACTGTTTAGGGAAGCTTTTCGTTTTGTTAAAAAAATGATCATCTGACATAGTTTAAATAGTGAAAAGAGAACTTTTGGAACTTCCAAGTTCCCCAAATAATTTGGGCTGTGTCCTTTGTTTAAAATTAAGATGGGCTATGAAATGGCTTAAGGATAATAACAAACATTCACAGCTTGAATCAAACCAAACAAAGCAATGAATTTATCTAAAGATAATGTTAATTCATATTTTTCACCCCCAATAATCTGTGGGATTATTTTTAAGTCTGCAGTTGTACATGTCTCACATTTTCCTGCTAGTTTGAAATTTTACTTTCAAGAAAAAATAAAGTTATTTTTCTTCACTTTGTTAGAATGAAACCATCTCAAGACTTGACTAATAGCTCTTGAAGCAATTAATGCTGTAGCACCTCTTTTGGGTGATAGGGAGGATGGGGTAGTTCCATCTGTCCTCCACTTCCTTCAAGTGATGTCGGCTCCTTCTGATGAAAGTGGAAACAAGAACAGGCTTTCTTGTCTTCAGCTCTTCTCTTTTAGAAGCCATTTTGAAAAATTGAACTTCTTGGTTCATAATGTTACAGCATGTAATATTCTGCAGGCCATACTACAACCCTCTGGTTCAGTAAATGTTCAGCATCTGCAGGAAAATGATGTGAGAAGCACGGGGTGATAATGTGTGTGTGTATTAAGCCATTGACAAGGAACTATTTCTTGATTTTTGCCTCACAGAGCCACTCAGTGTCTTTCTCCAGCCATATCCACACTACAGACTGCAAGACAGCAAAAATAGCATAGGGATATTATAAATTAGATACCTTAGGTACCAGAAACTTAAGCAGTCTGGAGCTCCCCACAGGCTAATTTTCCTTGCTGAAGCAGAGTAAATTAGCCCACATGAAGCTTGTGCTGCTGAGAGTAGAGTGCTTCTGGTATCCAAGTTAGTTGATCTAAAAATAGCTTTGGAAACTCTCTAGTCTTTGCAAGCTGCCACGTGGGCATGGGTTTACTGCCTGGGAATGGCTGGGGCATGTGTGGAGCTGAAGGAGTTAAAGACCAGAAGATACTTCACCCACCAGTAATTTTAGACACCGTGTAAACGGTCAAGGTAAAAAGTAGGTGAATATTAACTGAATCTCCCTCCCAAAGGTAACAGGTATCAGTTTATTGTGTTTAACAAATGCTCATTTTTAAATGTTTATTTGTTAACCATAAAATGAACGTCCAGTTAACTCAAAATGTTTTGTTGGGAGGAAACATTTGCAATGACTGTTTGCTGATGTACGTGGATGTTTTGGTCTGTATCTGCATCACATTTGCTTTATGCTGGAACTGGAAGGTTTATTCTCATCTGAGCTCTCTGTGCCAGACTTCTGTTTATTGAAAGGATCAGTGATAGAAAAAAAAAAAGCCAAACAACCCTGCACCCACCAGTCTAATATATTGATCTATCAATTTTTATTTCAGATGTATCCATGACATAAAAGAGGCACCAAATGTACATGTTCTTTTTAAGTTAGATGTAAAATTACAACACAGGCTATAAAAACTAGAGGTTTTCACAGTGATGGTATGAGAAATGTTGCCATTTTCCAGTGCTGTATGACAGCATCCTAAAATCCATATTGGGTTCCTTTCTGTTATTTTCTTTGAAATATCTTTTTTAAAAGCACCAGTGGTCTGTAAATACTTAAATACTAAATACTCTGCAAATACTTAAAACTGCATACTTTCCTCTAACTGTGACATAAATAAAGCAAGAATGAAACAAATATCTCCCTCCTTTTAAGAAGAGTAATTAGAGTAAGCAAAGATTAATATAAAATTTGTTTCACCTTTCTTGTTAGCTATTATTTTTCTAGAAGTGGAAGTGTTCTGATGATGCAGAGTGCACTGTCTTGAGTAACTTCTAGTCTGAAAGGAAGACATGCAAAACTGCTTCAGGAAGATTTTTAACCTCTCTAACTCTCTGCAGTTATGAAGACTTGCTGTATTTCTGAGCTATAACAAGGAGATTTTTGTATAATGCTCTTCATAGTAGAACTTGTTTTATATAAGAAACATACTTAAAAAGCTAATTTCTTTTCTCCTTTCTGCACTGCAATCCACAAAGTGTGATTAATAATAGATTTAAATTTGCTAAGTGCATTTACTCCTTTGTGCCATCATAAAGAGAATCTATTACTGTAAAATTGAGGCTTAGTTCCAAATTGCGCCATTATGAAGTTTTCTTCCAGCAATGTTTTGTCTCTAATACACTTCCCTCATTGTAATTCTATTGCAAACCTGATGTCTAGCATCAAGTCTCACAATAATTATTTTAAATTGCTACTAGGAACAGTAGTCCTGGTGGGATATATTACTACCATTCTAACAAGTTGAATTTCAATGCACTTTTAACCATATTACAGTGTATTATGAAAGAGAGAAAATCTTCAAGTTGTAGGTAGGCAAGCAGGTTCAGAACACTGAAAAAATATTTTTATCAACTTCCTGGCACTTCATGTTGCACTTTTGTATTATTCATTTAAATTAGTGTTAATTATATATTAAAATGCATGATCAACTATCTCTCTATAGTGGTTTTAAGTAAAACGTAGCAATGAATTACGGTGCAGTGTTAGAAATGCAATTGTTGTCTGGCTGAATTTAGTACTAGACTCAAAGCTTGGAATTCCTCTGAGCCTGTGCTAAGAATAGGTGAAAACAGAAAAGCAGTGTAAACTGAAGGAGTGCACTGTAAGCATTCCCTTCAGAGCAGCAGAGCCCTGCCCCTGCCACGGAGCTCCTTGCTCCTTCATCATGAGATCACAAATTAGCTCCTAAATTCATCCCACTTCGCCCAGAAACCTGAAGGCAGCTTTTCACCACTTGTTTTAAAACCAGTACCCTGCTGATACAGTATGTATGTGAGTGCATAAGGCACTGTCTGTAGATTTGTTATATCGTGTGGTTCTGGAATTAAGCGCTTGTGCTGTAATTAAATGATAATGTGTAATTATTTGCGCATCAGTATGCGGTATCGTTCTGAAGTGATAAACAGATGAGTCTGTAATGTCTTAGTCTAAAATGAAGCCTTACACAGCAGTTCTCAGAAGGTGGCTGAAACTTCCAGCTTCCTCAGTTTCTTATTTAGAAAATGCAGAACTACAAGTTGTTAAAGCGATTTAAAAAAAAAAACAAACAAAACCAACGACTTCCTGGGCAAACAAGAGAAGGAGGCAAACTCTTACATCACTTTGTCTTACAGAAGGAGCCAGGTCCCTGTATTTGGTTTATGTGTGTGAGTTTTAACATCTTAAGGCAATCAAAGGGATGTGAAACATGCATAATAGTGGTCATAGAACCACAGACCCCCACAGCAGTAGTTGTCACAGAACCCTGTGCTGTGGGCTCATTTCCTCCACGTCCTTGCATGAGAAGACAAACTGCACATGGCATGTGGTGGAAAATCACCAGTAGCTCCTCACCTTTTGTTTTACACAGGGTAGGTTTACACCTTCTGCAGGTGGTGTTGGGAGCCTGTGTGGTTTTGGTTAGCTTTGTGTCCAGATTGCAGACGGTCGCGTCACGTGCAGGGCTTCATCCATAGATACAGCTGTGAAAGTCACAGCACATTTTCTTGCCTTAGGGAAAAAAAATAAAATAAATAAATATCTGGGTGATGGAAAAATTAGCAGAAACAGAAAGTGCCTGGAGTCTAGTAGTCTATTTTCTTCAACTGTTCACATCCCTCTTCATAAATGCCTTCCTTTTCCCCCTCCCGTTTCTGAATTCTGATCTTTTTTGTAAATTTAGGAAACCTGGAGTCCAGAAGTTTATGTTGAAGTTGTTTCTCTAAGGAGATGCCATGGAAAGAAATGTGTTACCCTCCAACTGCCAATTAACTTTCAAACACAGATGATGTAAAGCAGTGAAGAACTACAGACAATTTTATATAATGTTTACAGGATAGATTCTAGTATTTCCTTATGCTTATTTCTGCTGTTACTTTAATTCCTTGAATCCTACACTGTACATCCTAAGGCTGTATAAATGTGATTTGCATTGTAGTATTTCTGTTTATATATGTATAAGCTCACAGTCATCATGCCCAGGTTACTCATACACTTCAACAGTTATAAAATGAGACTGTACCATAAGTGCATGTCTTGACTAAAAAGGCAGAATGTATGGAATTCTCCAAATCCAAACTGCTGTGCCAATGCCCACGTTGTCACATTTGTCCATCACCTGCTGACTAGTGTGGTAAGGACATTACAGATTGTAATTTGATAAAATTTAATTAAAGAGGGCTTGGATCCTCAAAACTGGTGGCCTCTCCTCCAGTGTCAAGTAAAGCCAGGGAAGTAAAGCAAAGGTCTCTGCTGGATCAAGCTTTAAGTGCTCAGCACCTTGCAGAGCTGATGCCAGAAACTAAGAGCTGAATTGCCAATAAAGGCATCCCTGCCATTTCTGTGGCTCCATTAAAAATAAATATGTAATTTTGCTTTTGTGCCTTGCCAGTTTGAAATGCTGGGGTTGTTTAGAGACAGCACAGAGTGAGTGCAAATGAGTGTCCTGAGTGCAGGTGTCCACAGTCCATTACAGAGACACAGCTTTTCAGTGGATGTTGAATAGTTAAATAGTAATATTCTATCTTTTTTTTCTTTTTTTTTAACCCTTTTTTTCTTTTTTTTTTTTTTTCCTTTTTTTTTTT